>NC_141546.1:23365000-23627500 GCF_021556685.1 Rattus norvegicus | reverse complement strand
TAACTAGAGGAAAGACTGATGAATGGAATGGGAGTGTGGAGGAGGAAAATAGAAAGTGGGGAAAGGGAAATATGAGAGAGGGTGGGGAAAGGGAAATGAGAGAGGGTGGTGTTGGGTTGAAAGAAAGAAAGAAAGAAAGAAAGAAAGAAAGGAAGGAAGAAAGAAAAAAAGAAAGAAAGAAAGAAAGAAAGAAAGAAAGAAAGAAAGAAAGAAAGAAAGAAAGAAAGAGAGAAACCATGAATGTGTTTGATAAAGGCACAGTATGGTGAGGGGGAAGCGGATGCCTCTGTGGGCAAAGGGGCAGATACATCTTAAAGACACTAAGTTCTGTTCCTAAATATGCTATGTCTTCACCAATACTGGTCCACCCTCAGCCCCTGGGAGGCAGCCAAGCGATACATCAACAATCTATACTGTTTTGAAAGTCATTTGAACTGCCCTGACCAACTATTCAAAGAGCTTTCTTGTGCCTGTTTCTTGGGGATGTTACTCTCTGGTTCTTGTGTGGAGCCTTGTCAGATCAAATAACTCAACTTGTTCTAAGGAGTGTGTGTGTGTGTGTGTGTGTGTGTGTGTGTGTGTGTGTGTGTGTGTGTGTGTTTATATAACATGTACACATGTGATGTATAAATATGGAATAAAATGATTCCACTAGTCCTCATCGGATAACCTTGGTATTATTTGCCCTTGTATGTCCTTCTAGGCTGACCCCCCTCTCTCCTCCACACTTGAGGCTGCTCCTCACTGCTCCCCTCCCACCCATGTCTTAACAGGAGGTCTCTTTATATCTCTTGGTTTCTTTTGCTATCAGTGTTATATATTCACATAGGAGGATTTGGAGTTAGGAACCACAGAAGAGAAAGAACATGTGCCTTTGTCTTTCTGGGTCTGAGTTATATCAATCAATATATTTTCTACTTCCACCCATTTATTTAAAATTTTCATTTTTCTTTATAAGTGAATTGTATTTCATTCTTTCTATAAATCACATTTTCATTATCCATTCATGTTGTAGTAAGTCTCCAACCCTAATAAGCCTGTGCAAAGAAAATACAACTCAATTAATATGAATAAAAGCTGTGTGGCAGGGGTTGGGGATTTAGCTCAGTGGTAGAGCGCTTGCCTAGCAAGTGCAAGGCCCTGGGTTCGGTCCCCAGCTCCGAAAAAAAAAAAAAAAGAAAAGGGGAAAAAAAAAAAAGAAGCTGTGTGGCTGGACTGGGCGGATCTACCACTACACTACTATATTCCCCAGCTAAGATATCCCTCATAACTTGCAGTTTCTCCATGCCACATGCTTCTGTTCAATTTTCCTTCTACCCCCTCCTCCTCAGTCTTCCTCTCTCTCCTTCCTCTCCTTGTTCTTCCCCCTCACTCTCCTTCTCACCCCAAAACTTTTTAACTCCACCTCTCTTCCACTGCCCAATCACCAGCTCTAGCCTTTATTTTACAAGTTAAAATGGGGAGAAAGTTCACATGAAGTCATCTGAGTAGGAGATTCACCCAGCCTCCTAGACAGCTGCTTTGGGGAAGCAGAATTAGCATCAAAATACAAATAGCACCCAGGCAATCTGTTGTGCATTTAGATTGTTCTCATTCCCTTGCTACTGTGGAGTGAAATATCAAGTCCATTTGGGATCATGCCAAGGTATGATTGATCGGATTTATTGTAGATTTACTTTTGGATTTTTGAGAATTTTTCACATTTATTTTCAGGGTGGCTGCAATAATTTGCCTCCCTGCCAGCAGGGAATTAGTGTTCTTTCTTCTGCATAACCTCACTAGCATCTGTTGAAGATCTTAGCCATTCTGGTTCCAGTAGATGACATCTTGGAGTTGTTTTAATTTGCATTTCCTGAATTGCTAATGATTGGGAACTTTTTGTGAGGTAGTTTTTCATCATTTTTATTTCTTTTACAGAACTCTGTTTACATCTCTATCACAATTCTTAAACTGAGTCACATGTTTCCTTGACTTTGTTTTTTAGTTCTTTTTAGATTCTGATATTAGTCCTCTCACAGATGGAGCTGGGATAGAGTATCCGCGCCATTGGCTTCTTCTATACTTGATTTTTTTCCTTAGTTGTACAGAAGCTGACTTTTATTTCAGTGTATGCCTTTATCTTTTTATCAACTCTCAGATGGCTATAATTACAAATACTAATGGTTGGGTCTTCCGTTTTATCCCATTGGTCTACCTTCCTGTTTCCCATATTTTTAATTTTTCTATAGCTCTGTAACTTACCTCAAAGTTGAAAGCAGCAATCCCTCTAGTGTTCTTCATTCTGCTCAGGGTTACTTCCCATGGTCTTTTTGGTTCCATGTTGTCTTAGGGCTTTACTCCTATGAACAGACGAACAGACACTGTGACCAAGGCAACTTTTGTTATGACAACTTTTATTATGACATTTGGAACTGCTTACAGTTTCAGAGGCCCATTATCATCAAGATGGGATCACAGTAGCATCTAGACAGATACGTCCAAGAGAAGCTGGGAGTTCTGCATCTTCATCTGAAGGCTGTTAGGAGAAGACTGGATCACACATGCTTAGAAGGAGTGTCTTACTGCCCATCCTCACAACAGCACACTTCCTCCAACAAGGCCATGCCTCTTAATAGTGCTACTCCCTGGGCCAAGCATACTTAAGCCATCACACATACAAATTAGGATTTTTTTTTCTATTTCTTTAAAGAATTTGTAGGCATTTCGATTGGGATTTCATTGAGTATAAAGTAGAATAAGATTTTTAAAAGCCCAATTATTAAATACTGATTAACTGATTTGTTCAGTGGCTTTCACACTGCCCATTTCTAAACATGTGTTCTCTTGCTACTTGAAATAGAATGAGCTAGAGAAATTGCTAAAGTAATGGGTGTTGCCCTTAACAGCCTGACCACAAAAGCTGATACTTGTCAACTCTAATATATGCCTTTAAAACAACCTGATGATTGCAACATACACTTCTGTGAAATTTCACTTGCTGTTCACCCCACCTTGTAATTTTAGAATGTGAAATGGGAATGCCAACTGGATCAAAGATCCAGGATTGGAGGACTTGGAGGAGTAATCCTGGCTTAAGGTCACCAGTAAATACACCTCCTTTCTTCTACTCTCATTGTTGTCAGAGTGCTTATTCCAGAAAGATTTCCACAACAAATCTGTAAATTGCTTTTGGTACAGTGGTCATTTTTACAATACCAATTCTACCAGTCCATGAACATGGAATGTCTTTGCATTTTCAAGTATCTTTCTCAACCTCTTCAGAGACTTAAAGCTCTCATTGTAGAGGTCTTTCACTTCCTTGGTTAGTTTTATTCCAACATATGTTATTGTCTTATAATATATCCTTTTGTAAATGGGAGTATTCCTTAATATCTTTCTTGGTGTGTTTGTTGGTGGAATAAATTTTATTAGTTGATTTTGTACCTTGTCATTTTGATGAAGTTGTTGTTTCTTGGAGTTTATAATGTAATTTAGGAGATTTCTTTTGTATAATACTATGTCATCCACATATAGGAATAATTTGATTTCTTTTCTTCTTTCTATCCCTTTAATTTCCTTCTCTTGACTTATTGCTTAATTGCTCCAGCTATTACTTCTAACATTATGCTGAAAAGAAGTGCAGATGGTGGTAAGCCTTGTCCTGTTCTTGATTTTAACATGGTCATTTTGATTTTTCCCCACTAAGGATAATGTTAGCTGTGATTTTTTTTCTTATATATAGCTTTTATTATGTGGAAATATATTCCATGCAGTCCTTTCCTCTAGACTTTTACCTTGAAAGTATTTGGAGTTTATCAAAGGCCTTTACTGTACCTATTGAGATAATCAAGTTATTTCTGTATTTTAGACTATTTATATGATTTATTATATTTATCATCTCATATATGTTGAACCAAACCCCATTTCTAGGATAAAACCAACTTGATCCTGGTCGATGCTTGATATACACTTGTACTCACTTTGTTCATGTTTTATTGAAGATTTTTTCCATCAAAGATAACACTCTATGGCTTTCTTTTTCTGTCTTATTTTGTTGTGTCTTTTCCTAGTTCAATATTAAATTAATTGTACAATTAGTTTGGAATTGTTCTTTTCTCTTTTCCTCCTCTCGTCTTTTCTTTCCTTTTGAAAAGTTTAAGAAGGATTAGTTATGGTTCTCTGAGAGTTTAGTATACTTCTGCTGTGACTAACTCTGAGCCTGGACATTTTTAGGTAGGAAGATTTTTATTAATGGTTCAATTTCCTCACTTCTTTATGTTTGGATCTATTTATGTTGTTTTGGTCTCTTCTTAGTTTAACTTCGCTGAACAAAGTTTAAGTCTGATAGTTTGGATATCAAATTTATTAAATTTATCAAATTCCTTTACATATTCCAACTTTATAGAGTATATGTTTTTAAAGTATTCCCTTATAATATTCTGAATTTCTGCAGTGTTGTGATGATTCCCCTGCTCACTTCTGATTTCGGTGATTTGGGAGTCCTCTTTCTTTTGGTTAGTTGGCTAAGGCTCTGTCAGTGTTGTTTATCTTCTCAAAGAACCAGCTCTTAGGATCATTGATCCTTTGTATTGTTTTCTTTGTTCCTGTCTCATGAAGTCCTGCTCTAATTTTTATTATTTCTGACCATCTGCTGGGTTTGTGTTTAATTTGTTCCTGTTTTTCCAAATTCTTGAGTTGAAATATGAAGGCATGTATTTGTGCTCTTTCTGATACTTTAAAGTAGACATGTAGGGTTATAAAATTCCATCTCAGAACTGCTGTGAATGTGTTCCAGATGCTTGCCCGTGCATACCTATTCATTTCTCCTTGTTTCAGGAATATTTTGATTGCTTTCTTGATTTCTTAATTGACCCTTTTATCATTTGGCAATGAGTTGTTTAATTTCTTTGCTTTAGTGCCTTGGCTAGGGTGTGGATTACTCTTGATTCTAAGTTTTATTGGATGAGATCAGACCAGTCTGATCAGATGGGATTATTTACATTTTCCTGTATTTGTTAAGGTTTGCTTTATGTCTCAGCATGGGGTCTGTCTCAGCGAAGCTTCTATGTGCTTCTGAGTAGAATACATGTTCTTTGGTATTCAGATCTAATATTCTGTAGACATCTGTTCAGTCTCGGCTTACAGGTTAGGTATCTACAGGAAAAAATAGGCTGTTGAAATGCCCAGTATTGGGGGTTTGGGTTAGTCTGTGCCTTTGACTTCACTGGTATTTTTTTTTATGAATTTGTGTGTACCAGAGTTCATTGCACATTTACTGTGGTTATGTTTTGCTGATTAACTGAATCCTTTATTAGGATGACATATTCTGCTTTATTCTTCTAAGTAATTTTGGTTCATCAGATGCTAGTAGACAACTCTGCTCGCTTCCTGGCTCCATTTGCTTAAAATACTACCTTTTAAGCTATGTTTCTGGTAGACATGAAGTAGAGGGATTTTGTCTCTTAATTCACTCAGCTAACTTGTGTTTTCTTAATTAGAGAGTTGATACCATTAATATAGAGTTAGGCGTTATGTATAGATTGCTGTCATATATAAGTTTATAATAGTTTTTGTTCTTAATTATGGTTATTAATTAAATTTAACTTCAATTTTTTTTCTCTCTGGAGTCTCTTAGTGGTGCTTACTCCTCTCTTCAGTTCAGACTACGACTTTCAGCATTCTATTTGGCATTTGTTTTTGTGGTGATGGTAGCAGTGATGATGGTGGTGGCAGTGACGGTGATGATGCTTGTGGTGATGGTGGTGATAGTGGTAGTGGTGATGTTGGTGATGGTGGTGGTGGAAGTGTGGTAGTGATCGGGGTTGTGGTGGTGGAAGTGATGGTGGTGATGGAAGTCATGTGATGGTGATAGCGGTAGTTATGGTGGTCATGGTGGGTAGGGGTGGTGGAATGTTTTGGGACTTTCCAAATCCTAGAAAGATTTTCCTTCCACTGTGGCAAATAGTTCTTCTTGGTGCAGTAGTTTAGGGTGCAGTAGACATCTTTTAGAACTTGGGGTATATTGCTCCAGGGTCTTCTGGTTTTCAGTTTCCACTCAAAGATCCAGTCTTATTCTGATGACTTTTCCTTTATATGTGACTTATGGTTTTCCTCTTGCAGCTTTCAATATTGTTTCTTTGTTTGGTATGTTTAGTGTTTTGATTAGGACATGCTGTGTAGTATTTTCATTTTCGGTCTAATATAGTTCTTTTCATATTTCAGGGAAGTTTTCTTCTATGATCTTCTGAAAGATCTAGTATATGCCATTGTCTTCTGGTTCTTCTTTCTGTTCTATGCCCACAGTTTAAAGATTTGGCCCTTTGATTGTGTCCCACACTTTGTATATGTAACTACCTTGTGCTTTTTTTTTCTTTGTAATTTTTCATTTTCCTTGCTTATTTCATCCAGATCCTCTACCTTATTTTCATGTCCTGCTATTCAATATTCTTCTTGATTCATTTTATTTGTAAGGCTTTGTTACATGTAATTTTAAAACCACACTACTGCCTTTCCAGGGAGCTGTGATGGAACTCTGGCCCCTCCCGGTTCCCTTCTGTTCCTCCCAGCTTAGCTCCACCAAGCCAGGAGCACTGACCCAGCTTCTCTCTCTCTCTGTACTGGCCTTGTTCCAAAAGTTGATCACTCCACCAGCTCACTCTCGTGACCCTTGTCCCAGGAGGGTCAGTTACCAGCTTCACTTGAGAATCTGCGGACAATACTCAGCTTGTCACAGTACAGCTTGCCTTTTGGGGCACAATTGCTGTGCACAGAATCTCCTGCCTGAAAAGGCATACCCTCATTAATTAATTCCCTGTCTCTCCTCCACATCCTTGGCCACCCACCCGTAGCAGAGGCCTCTGGCCCTAGCTGTCTCCAAGACCTTACATGATTGCAGCATCCCCTTTTCTCTAAAGCATGGCAGAAAAAGCCCCTCTCTTTCCCTGCATCTCCCTTTTCTACTCATGGCCCAGAAGGTCCACCTGTACCTTTCAGTCAGCAATTGGCTCCAGGCCTTCTTTTTTGCCAAAATCAAGAATCGATTAGGGAACCAGACCTTAATATCAGCACCTTACCCTACAAGGCTTTCTTCTGAGTTTTCTAATTAAGATATTATTTCAATTCTATCTTCATTTCAGCTAGAATCTGCTCCAATGTTTCTCTTTATTAAATTCAAACTTTAAGTTCTGAATTACCTTAATTATTTCATTCAGTGTATATTTTCTTGAACATCACTTGATTATCGTTTTCCTCTTGAAATTCATTGAAATGTTGGGTCGTCTTCTGTCAATTCCTTTAATGGTTTGATAAAGTTTATGATTAGTCTCTTAAATTCTGTGTCTCAGAGTACATCTAGGTAGTCTTTGTTAAAGACTAGTGGATTTCATGGGATGCAATTTTAGCTATTTGTGATGTTTTTATTTGTGCTATTTTAATTGGGCGTGTGGTTGATTTCTTTCTTTGGTTCTCTGTTTGACATAATAATCTGATCTTCCTTAGACTAGACTGGTACAGGAGATATACAATCTGAGCTACACAATGTAAAACTCATAGAGAAGATGTTTAATTGGATCAGAGAAAGCTAGCTTCCAAACCACGGCTCTAGAGCTTGGCTAGACAAAGGGGTTCAGAAATGAAAAGGATTCACATCCAAATGTCTGGAACAAAGTTTGTGGGCTGCCAGATGATGATAGGCTGAGAAAATAGTAGAAAAGGTAGAAATGGCTTACCCAGAAAAAGTGACTGTTGCTCAAAGAGAGCCCATGGGTTGTGTCTGGGGTTCACAGATTAACAGTGGGTTAAAGTCTAAATTTGTATTAGATATTCATCTCTAAATAAAGTGAATCAAAATGAAAGGGCTCTGAGGCCTTCCATGAGGACACTTGTTTCACAAAGAAGGCATTCCCCAACGTCCACTGGTCCTGCATCAAACATGAGATGGCTATTGGTAAAGGAGAAGACATATTTACACCAAAAGGCCCACAGTTGAAGGGGTGATGAAAAGTTGATGCCTGACAACATGGAATGAGGTAAGAATCTCTAAAGAGATCCTACAAGAGCCTATTGGTGAAGGTGCAGCAGGAGAGCCCAGCATTTTTGAGCTGCCAGTACCATGGGAGGACCATTCATAATATCAGTAGTATGGAGTGCAAGTGGCCTGCATTTGGAGGCAAACTGAGTGCCTATGAGTGGTAGGACCAGAAAAGAGTGACTGTCAAGCTCCTGGAGTTGAGAAATTTAAGAGTAAATCCCAGACATTGGACACAATTGGAAGAGCTGAACTCAGTTTTGCTACGTTTAAATTGTGAGTATACCTTTGTTCTTCCTTCCTGGAATAAGAAAGCATTTGAATTATTCTTTATTTTTCAGGAAACTGCAGTTAGGAGATTTTGAACCTTTTCAAAAAGATTTTGAAGTTTTAGAGACTTAGATGTTTTAAAGAGACTTTAGATATTTTAAAAGGCTTAACTTTGAAATTGCTAACATTTTTGAAAAATTGTTAAGACTTTTAAAGTTTGGAATATGCTTTCAATTGTTATTTCTAATATTAAATGATACATTGGGGTTATTATCATGCTATTAATATGACAACATGACAACAAAAAGTTCATAGTTTAACAGCGATGTGCATATTTGTCACATTCATTAATGGTTAATTGTAATGGCAAGTTTTATCTCAACTTGGTGCAAGCGAGAGTCATTTTTGGAAAACAGAAAGCCAGATCACGGTGATAATGTCATCCCTGAGATGAAGGTTCTGAATGCCATAAGAAAGCAGGCTGAGTGAGCCATGCCGAGCATGCCAAGTTGCTTATGGTCTTGCTATTTTATCACAGAAATAGAAACACTAAGTAAAATACCTGATGAGCATCTTTTTTAATACTAAGAATTAGCAAGAATAGTGGAAGACCAGTTAGTCATATTTACACTTAAGGATGAAAAAAGTAGAGTGTTCACCGAATCTACTCTGCAGAGGAATGCACTGGAGACAGAAATCAGAAGCTAGAGAGGCCAAGAAATCCATGGAAATCTTTATCACCCCAGCACCACACTCACAGTTCTGCACTGTTTTAACTTCCTATAGCAACCATAGAGCAATTTGGTAACTTTTACAAAATGTTACTTTTTTTATCGTTATTAACTTGGGTATTTCTTATTTACATTTCGATAGTTATTCCCTTTCCCGGTTTCCAGGCCAACATTCCCCTAACCCCTCCCCCTCCCCCTCCCCTTCTCTATGGGTGTTCCCCTCTCCATCCTCCCCCCATTACCGCCCTCCCCCCAACAATCACGTAAAGAAAGCATGCTAAGTATGCCTTAAAATGGTGGACCATTATCAAGTAGTAATAATGATCAATGTCATTTAGTGCATTAGTTTTCACAATTAAGCAATTGTTTCATGTAAGATCTGGACATTAATGTTAGTCCTCTGCTACTGCCCTTTAGAGAAGGCATCTTTGGTCTCAGGGAACAGCAGACAGTGAGGAGTAAGTTCAGAAGCAGACTTTTATGGAGGATGGGGCAGCTGTAGTGTGAAACATATGACAGAATTGTCCCTGAGGGCCTGGGGAGAGGAAAAGCCATTTCCAGAAAATCAGAGGCTATTTCCACATGAGGTGGTAAGGGCAGGTGACTATACGGGCTCACTGTGGGAGCCTGGCTCTCTGTGCGAGGCTTAGCAAGTCAGTCTCTGATCCAAACTGAAACTGTAAAGGACACACCATACCAGCATTCTCCTTCCTTGGCTATGATCGTGTCTCTTTTTTCTGTCTTTATTAATCACCTACTCGGGATTCCTATTTATGTAGCCTCATACAAACTTGTCTTTTGGTTTCTTTCTGTAAAAAAATGTTTTCAGGGCTCCTGCCTGTCTCATATCAGTTATCCCATCTCTTTTTAAGACTGAATATTCTTTTGTGCCAAGTGTGCATAAACTGCAGCTGGGCCATCTGTTCATCAAATACATATAACACATCTGTTAACACTGACACACACCTATGTTTTTAAACTTCTGCTTTTAAAACCTTTCTGAGGTTCCAGAAATGAAGTTGCTGGACCATATGGTAAGTATTTAAGTATTTGAGAACACACAGATTTCTACAGCTCCTACCCCAGTTTCCACTCTCCTCATACACATGGATCCGTATCTCACATTCTCCCTCTGCTCATCACTGTCTGCCTTTTGTGCCAGCTTAACATCCTAATGGCTTTTACACAGTCCTTACAATTTTTATTGATTGCCTGATAATCCAATAATTTTATCTGACACATAGAAACATAGAAGTCATTGGCACTAGTTTGTGGCATAGATTGTGGTGCCACAAAATTTTTGAGGCATGTAAACTGTATATAATATTAAGATCAATTTAAATACATCAATATCCTAAAATAGTCATCCTAAAAGGTTTCAAAATTCTTCTGTCCTTTGAGAAGTTTCACTACATAGATTTGTGTACTCGCTGTACTGTGCGCTAGTACCCAAAGCTTCTTGATCCTTACATGACTGGAACCTACCACCCACTGACCTACCTTTCAGCCCCCTCCCTCCCCCATTCTGCTGTCCAGCACCTTTGACTTCCAATAACCATGACACTACTCTCAGCTTCTGGGACATCAATTACTTAGATTCCACTCATGAGTGGAACCATGAAGTCCTTGTTTCTCAGGGCCTGGCTTATGTCACTTTACACTATTATCTCTTTGTACGCCTATGTTCTTGCAAATGACAATTTTTAGTTCTTTAAAGGATGAATGCTATTCTATTGGATGGTTGTTATACTGTATTTATCTTCTTTATCCTTTAATCCATTGATGGACTGGTACTTTGTTTCCATACTATGAAAATTCTGCAGAATATAATTGATGTCTTCATCATACTAACTCATTTCCTCAGAATGGATACTCAGGAGTAGAGCTGCAAGTCAGTATGGATATGTTCTGGGAAACTCCATAAGTTTAGCATAATAACAGCACTAATATACATTTCACCAGCAGTGCCAAGATAAGGCGCTGCAGAAATATTCCACTTAGCACAGGTAACACTGAGGCCATGTCTGTGCACAGGTGTGGATGTTCTGTCCCACTCAGCTAACTTTGCTTTCACTTTGTCACTGTTGCCTTTCAGGACACAAGCTCATCACTGTAGTGTGACATAATCTCATACTTGGCTATTTATTTGTTTTTCATGGCTTTAGAGTTATATACAAAATATCTTTGCCTAAGCAATCGCTTCCTATGTATTCTCTTCTAGAAATTTCAAAGTCTGGGATCTCACATTTAGATTCCTGATTCATTTGGAGCTTGTTTGTATCTCCAGATAGACTGAGAGCTAATCATCACTGGCTCATAGATGGTCCCTTTTCCCCATGTCCTCTTCCCCATGTCCCTCTTCCTCATGTCCCCCCTTGCCTTGTCCCTCTTCTCCATGTCCTCCTTCCCCTGGTTCCATTCCTCCTGTTGCCCTTCCCCATATCCTCCTTCCCCATGTCCTCCTTCCCTAGGTCCTCCTCCCAACCATTTCTTTATACCATTTCCTTCTCCAGTGTATATACTTGCTTCTTTGTCAAAGATATCTTGCTTCTATATGTTTAGTTCTTGTTTTTTATATTGTTCAGCTGATTCTGTGGTTGTTTTCTGCTTGCTAGTACCATGGTATTTATGTTGCTATAACTTTGTAGTACATTTTTTTAAATTCCCACAGTCTTGGAGTTTCTATCTTTCTGTTGTTAATTTATAGTTTTATTTTAGTGTGTTCAAGAACTACTCGAATTAATTTTCATTATTTTGTGGGCCTAATAAATGATCTCTCCTTACAATATTTATAGTAACTTAAGATTGGTAATATAAAGCATTGTTAAAGAAACTATTCTCTATATGTCTTGTAGGTCCAACTAGTTTATATAACTAGAATATTAAAATACCAAAGAAAACATTAGATGCAAAAAGACAATTAATGTGAGGAAAAAAATAAACAGGATTGGGGTGTGGGGAAAGCTGTCACAGGATGGACAAGATGCAGAACTTAGAGGACATTAGAATGTAATGAAGGGTGGGGTGGGTACATGCTGCTACACTCACATGTCCAGAAAATTTGAGTAGAACATGAAGTCAGGGAAGGTATAATGGCTAGAAAAGGCATTGAAAGGGGATGAAATTGGTCCTATTGTACTATATAAATTCTTGTAGATAGTTGGACAAATATCTATTCAACCCAGATAGGGCACTACTAGCAGAACAAAGAAACTATTCCACCAATTCTAGCTTGGTGAACCAATGAGTCTACAGAAAGTACTTTTAGTGGTTTAGGTAAATCAAAGACAACTTAGTCACTGAAAAGTCCACTTCAAACCTGCAGTCTACTCCACCAGAGACAGTCTCCTACCCCCAGCAGTCACTTAGAGATTATATATCTTTGGGGAGTGGCCTTACAAATCTGCTGTTTTGTAAGCTTCCTGGGCCTTGTAAATTCTCCTAGTTTCCTAAGTCTTATGAACCTCCCTCATCCCTCCAGAAGGGCATTTCCCAAGTTAGGGGAAATGGCTACATAACATTGTGCTTCGTTGACTAATGGCCCATGTATAAGGAAAGAGACAGACATTTACACAGTTATTGGAGGAAAATCTGTATTTTATATAAATGGATAATGAGTTTTAAGAAAAAGGAGTATTTATATGTGTAATTCTTTTTTTTTTTTCTGGAGCTGGGGACCAAACCCAGGGCCTTGTACTTGCTAGGCAAGCGCTCTACTGTTCAGTTAAATCCCCAACCCCTTATATGTATAATTATTGATAGTATGAGACTACCAAAAGCAAACAAAGAGGATGTATGGAGATGAGAGAAGACAGAGGGTTGGATCTGGATGAGAGCAGATACTGATGTCTGTTGTGAACGGTGTTATGAGTAGAAATGTTAGCACACACATTTGCTTCCCTGTATTTGTGAAGAAGTTAGAAATAGGAAATCAATAAAAAAATTTTAATTTTAGTCTTACCAGAGTTCGAAAGGGAATTTTGTTTTTCTCCTCAACCTTTCCTGTAACAATGTTATAAATGTATGTGAAAGATGACATAACAGTCATCACATAACATATCGTGAATTTATAAGCTGTGTAAAATCTCCCTAGAAGCAAGATTTTGTCCTTTGTCACCAGGGCTCAGCATACAACCGTGGAACATTCACAGATAACACCAATTCTCTAAGTCCCCTTCAGTTGCCTGGTATTCTTTTATCCTAAGAAATAAAAAGGAAAGCTAAGTGATATGGCTGAGGTTGGTCTGCACACATGCCCATATGGTACCTGGAGACTGACCTTGGGGCTACAGTAACTGACAAGGGTGCTACTGATGCCCTTTCCCATGAACATGTCCCTGTTAGTCCAGCACAAACACATTGTCAGTAAGAAGGAAGTTGTAAAAAGTATTCTCTTTGATTTGCAACAGACAGTGCTGGGAATACTCCCCACCTTTCACTGGGAAGGATCCAAACAATCCAGGAGATGTTTCCTAATCAGCCTAGCAATCATTCTGTTAGCAATGCAGGATGATTCTCAAACAACTCCTACCAGTTCAAAGCTTGTGAAAGAGCAGTAGATGCAATTGGCAGGTCTTCATAGGAAAAAGCACCTGAGGATAGTTGAGTCCTCTGTGACAGCATCAGAATGCACATCACAGACCTGTCTGTGGTTCCCAGAGACACTCTTCAGGAACAAAATCACTGCATGGGGTGGATTCTCATTTCAATTGACCAAGCTCTGTCTACATTTAAGAAAACTCCTAAACATTCTCCATTAATAGTATGTCTTCTAATTTAATCTCTGCCATAGACTGGTCCCTCAAACCTGTTTGTATTAGTTTATATTTTTATTGTTTTCTCTGTTTCCAGGATGAACTATGGCTTTCTACATTAATTTTTGAGACACTCTCTTAGTGGACATAGAACTTGTCATTTCAGATAGACTGGCAGGCCACTTTACCCCTGGAGTTTGCCTGTCTCCTTCTTCCAAGAGCCACAATAACACCACAGTGCCCCACTTTTGCATGAGTACTAGGATCTGAAGTTAGGGCTTCATGCATGTACAACAAGCACTTTACTCACTGAACAATACATCCACCAATCATGCTTTAGGGTATATATGTCACAGAAAAAAATAAAGATACGCTTGTCTCTAAATGCTTCTGAAGGATCACCACTATTCATAACACTAAAAGTGAACATGGTGCCAATCTCCGTCAGCTGATGAATGGGTAAAGAAGATGTGCTACATCAATTCAGTGGACCACTGAGGCATTTATATAGTGGAACACTACTACATCGATACAGAGTAACACAACATCAACAGAGTAGAACACTGTGGCATTGATACAGTGGAACACTATCCTGCTGTGAAGAGGAGTAGCGTACTGATTTTTGCTATATCATTGATTAACCTTGAAGTTATAAAGTAAGTGGAAGAAGCTACTCAGAAAAGGATAAATAATGCCTGATTCTGTGTACATTAATCGTTTAGAATTAGTGAATTAATTCAGGCAGGGGGTACATTAGTGCATTTTATTATCCAGAGAGTAGGGAGAGTAATATGTAAATTTTATTCCAGAGGTGATAAAATTGTTGTAAATGCCATTGTATTGTTCTACATTGTGAATATACCACATTCTCCATTATGAATATACTACAGCCCACAAAAGCACACAATCTCAATGAAAACACCTCTCCCTGATCACAGGAACTACTCAGGCCATAAAGTATTTCAGTAAAACTGCTGTTTTTCTTTCCCTGTGACTTTTCCTCTCTTAAAATTTCTCCTACATCCTAGCTTGATGAGAAAAAGGAAGAAAAGAAGGAAAGAAGGAAAGGAGAGAGAGAGAGAGAGAGAGAGAGAGAGAGAGAGAGAGAGAGAGAGAAGCCCTTTGGAGAAACAAAAGATTGGTAGTATTTGAAAGTTAAATATTCCCTAAGGCCTCTATGTAAGTCTGGTCACTGTGATGGTGGTAACTGAGATGCCATGTTGGCATTTTGAGAGATCTCAAGACCATTGCTTACATCCTCCAGAGAGCATCATGTCTCTTCATCTTTTCTGCTTCTTGGTTGATGATGAGAGCAGTGTACAGCACATTACTGTGCTAACCTTGCCCATGGTCTAAACAAAAGGAATCCCCAGCCTACGACCTGAACTTCCAGACCTGTGAGTCAGAATAAACTCCCTTTACTTCATAAGTAGATTGTTAAGTCTTTCTTTATAGTGTGGCAAAGCTGATTAATCCAACTGGGAAGGGTTTTATTGTTGGTCTGGGCTTCACACTCAGAGATCAACTTGCTTCCAGCCCACTCATTTCCCCATGTGCCATTGTCCTAGTCCTGCCTGTGGGTGACTTAATAGAGGACAGGTCTAGGGGAAAACTACTTGACCACTCCTGATTCTTCAGATGTAGGTGCTAAGAAACCCCCAGAGTATGAGTAAAGGGTCCTATTACTTTGATAAGAGGAATTGTGCTGCTTACAAATGTAAAGGCTACCTCACATTCAGTTCCATAACCTGATCACCTACCCTGAAGTTGTTCATTAGCAATGCCATAGCTACCAAACCCAGGTTTTAACCACTCTTTGACTCAGTTTTGTCATCATGAGAAATGACCAAACACCTAGTTTATTGACTTGTAAGATATAAGTAGCCAAATGTATACTCTATCTCAATAAGGCCAACACTTACCAACATTGGTCTATCAGCAGGAAATCTGAGCATTTGTAGACAGCAGCATGACAGAGAAAATGGACATCACTGTGTTATTTAGGGATAGTCCTGCCTCTTTCTGCTATCTTTCTCTTTTTCGCATTTTTTCTTTTATTTATATATTCATTAATATATGTTAATTGTATAAAACACTGAATTCTATTATAACCTTTCATGCATAGATATATAGATAAATAGATGGCACTTCATTATATTTATTCTCCTATCTCTAACTATTATACTTCCTATTCCCCAATAAGTCTCCCTTCTGTGAATTCTCCCTCTCCCTCTCCCTCTCCCTCTCCCTGTTCCTGTCTCTCTCCCTCTTTCTCTCCCTTCCCCCTCTCTTTCTCCCTCTCTCTGAAAATGCATGGTATATTTGGAGTCTATTTCACTTCATATAATGACTTATACTTCCACACATGTTTCTGAAACAGACTTTATTACTCTTTTATTATTCTTAATATATAAACAGCATATATTTATGTATATAGCTATTTCTTCATCCATTCATCCATTAATAGATATTCAGGATGGTTTCATTTCTGGCTGTCATGAATGATGCCAATGGTAAACATGATTATCTAGGTGTTACGGGCTGACCGTGATACTTTCATGTATATACCCAAGAGTAGTATAGCTGGATCATATGGTAATTCCAATTTTATATTTTGAAGTGATGCACATACTAATTAGCATTCCCTCCAATCTTATATAATGATTCTCCTTCCCAGACCCTTCTTACTATGCACTGTTACTGTTTCATTGAAAACAATAATTCTCAGTAGGGTAGGATGTGATTTTTATTTGATATGCATTTCCATGCAGAAAAAAGAAAAAGTACTGGATATAAACACACACACACACACATACGAACACACACACACACACACGCACGCACACACACGTACATGTGCATGTGCACATACACACACATATTTCACACAAATGGCTTTAGTAAATAGATCCTTTGTAGACTGTAAAACTTCATGAGTCAAACCTTCATCTCACAGCAGTATCACTAAGTTCACACAACTGATTAAGCTCTGAACACTCAATGGATTTTCCAACCCAAGTGGGAAAATTTTCCTTATTGGATGTTTCTTGTTTTGATGTACAAGTTTTGAGGCCTTAGTATAGTTTAGATATCAATTCCTTATTAAGTTATTAACTGGAAAAGATTCCCTTTCATCCTGTTGCTGTTCCTTTCCTTAGTAATTATTTCTTTTGTTGCTCAGAAATTTTGTTTCCTGCATTTTTCAATTCCTTTATTACCTCTGAGCTGTTGAATTCCTGTGTATGAATCTTGTTCTTCCTTTCCCAGTGCTCACAGAATTCAGAATAAGGGGGACAGATTCCTTGGAAATGAAGTTACAGATGGTTATGAGCTGCCATGTGAGAGCAGAAAATCAAGTCCTGGTCCTCTGGAAAAGTCGCCAGCACTCTTAATCACTGAGCCATCCCTTGGTCTCTGGAACTTCAATTCTCTAGAATGGTGAGGGGTTATTTTATGTTAATGATTTAAATATACCTACAATTCATCAGAGAATCCATCCAGTACTGACTTTTTCTTCACTGGGAGACTCCAATTGCTGTTTCGTGCTCACTGCTTACAATTGATCTATTCATATACTTGTCTATAGCTTCTTGTTCAATTTCAGTGTGCTGGTGCATGAGGGTGTGCCTGTGTTTACCATTTTCTTTCAGATTTTCCAATATTTTGGAATATAAGTGTTGAAGGACTTTGGAACTTGGGCTGAAAAAAAAATGAGTGTTCGGAGCTTAATCAGTTGGGTGAACTTAGTGATACTGCTGAGAGACAAAAGTCTGACTTGTGAAGTGTTACGGTCTTCAAAGGACTCTGCCAAAACTGTTTGTGTGATACTTCACATTAAGAATTTGTGGTGTGAGATGCCCTTCAACAGAGGAATGGATACAGAAAATGTGGTACATCTACACAATGGAATATTACTCAGCTATCAAAAACAATGACTTTATGAAATTCATAGACAAATGGAGGGAACTGGAAAATATCATCCTGAGTGAGGAAACCCAATCACAGAAAAACACACATGGTATGCACTCATTGATAAGTGGCTATTAGCCCAAATGCTTGAATTACTCTAGATGCATAGAACACATGAAACTCAAGACGGAGGATCAAAATGTGAATGCTTCACTCCTTCTTTAAAAGGGGAACAAGAATACACTTGGCAGGGAATAGAGAGGCAAAGATTAAAACAGACACAGAAGGAACACCCATTCAGAGCCTGCCCCACATGTGGCCCATACATATACAGCCACCCAATTAGACAAAATGGATGAAGCAAAGAAGTGCAGGCTGACAGGAGCTGGATGTAGATCTCTCCTGAGAGACACAGCCATAATACAGCAAATACAGAGGCGAATGCCAGCAGCAAACCACTGAACTGAGAATAGGACCCCTGTTGAAGGAATCAGAGAAAGAACTGGAAGAGCTTGAAGGGGCTCGAGACCCCATATGTACAACAATGTCAAGCAACCAGAGCTTCCAGGGACTAAGCCACTACCTAAAGACTATACATGGAATGACCCTGGACTCTGACCTCATAGGTAGCAATGAATATCCTAGTAAGAGCACCAGTGGATGGGAAGCCCTTGGTCCTGCTAAGACTGAACCCCCAGTGAACGTGATTGTTCGGGGGAGGGTGGCAATGGAGGGAGGATGGGGAGGGAAACACCCATAAAGAAGGGGAGGGGGAGGGATTAGGGGGATGTTTGCCCGGAAACCGGGAAAGGGAATAACATTCGAAATGTAAATAAGAAATACTCAAGTTAATAAAAAAAAAAAAAGAATTTGTGGTGTGGGGTTGGGGATTTAGCTCAGTGGTAGAGAGCTTGCCTAGCAACTGCAAGGCCCTGGGTTCGGTCCCCAGCTCCGGAAAAAAAAAAAATTGTGATGTCTGGAGCTGAAGAGTCAGCTGTGATTAAGAAAAGACCAGCATCACTGAAGCTTATAAATTTTGGTGTTTTTCCTTAGGGTCACCACACATAAACTGTTCAAGATGGAGACAATGATACACCTCATGCTTGCAGCCAAAGTTAGTAATAAAATATAAGAATCATCCAGCTGCTACTGGTTTTAAAGCTATGAAGGGGCCATGAAGAAGAACTGAGACTTAGTACTAGGAGAGACCGTGGGTGAAGAGTCAGCCTCAGTTGCAGTAGAAAGAATCATGAAAAAATTTGAGACTCAGTACCATGTGTCCAGATCAGAGTACCTTAATGGAGCCCAAGTGGCTATTGGAGAAATTTAAGTGCACTTGCAGCAGGATCCCCAGATCTTTCGGAGACACCAATAGCATGGTATAACCACCTCTAAAAGCAGAAGCTGTGAAGTGGAGCAGTCATAGCCTATGAGCAAAGCATGATGTAGCTCTCCTCCAAACAGCACTTCCTGGTTTCAGGCTCCTGACCTGCTTGCAACTCTGACACAACTCCCTTCAATGAAGAACTGTGATATTGACATGTAAGCAAAATAAACCCTTCCTTCCAGTGTTGCATATGATCATGGTGTTTCATCACAGCAATAGAAATTGTAAGACAGTAAGCTTTTAAAACATTCCCTAATGGTTGTCCGGACTCCAGTGGAATCTGTTTAACGCATCCTCTTTGTTTGTAATTGTGCTGAGTCTTCCCTTTTCCTTGGCTAGTTTAGCAAAGGGCTTGTTGAAGCTGTTTATGCTTTCAAAGAACCAATTCTTTGTTTAATTGATCCTTAGTGTTTTTCTTTTGCGTTCTGTTTCATTAATTTCAGCTCTGGCCTATATTATCTCTTTATTCTACTAGCTTATGAACTGCTTTATAAAACTTTTTACAGACAGCTACAGCAGAAGAAGGAGGATATACTTAATTCCTCCCATTGATTTTTTCATAATAAGCCATAAAGCAATTTTTAATAATACAAACATATTTAGATATCTTCTTATGTTCTTCTTTAAAATTTTTATTGGTTATTCTATTTAAATACATTTCAAATGTTATCCCAGCATTTTCCCAGTTTCCCCTCCAGAAAGCCCCTATTCCATCCCCCTCCTCCCTGCTTATATGAGGGTGCTCCAACATACAACTACCTACTCCAGTCTCACTACCCTAGCATTCCCATACACTAGAGCATCAAGCCCTCACATGACCAAGGGCCTCCCCTCCCACTGACACCAAATAAGGCCATCCTCTGCTACATATGTACCTGGAGCCATGGGTCCCTCCATGTGTATTCTTTGGTTGGTGTAGTCACTGGGAGCTCTGGGGGACTTGGTTGGTTGATAGTGTTTTTCCTATGATGTTGCAAACCCCTTCAACTCCCACAGTCCCTCCCCTAACTCCTACATCGAGGTTCCAGTGCTCAGTCCAATGATTGACTGCAAACATCACCATAAGTATCAGGAAGTCTCTGGTATAGTCTCTCAGGAGACATATATATTAGTTTCCTGTCAGCAAGCACTTGGCATCAGCAATAGTGACTGGGTTTGGTGGTTGCATATGGGATGGATCCCCAGTTGAGGCAGGCTCTGGATGGCCTTTCCTTCAGTACCTGCTCCATTCTTTGCCCCTGTATTTTCTTAAGACAGGAGAAATTCTGTGTTAGAATTTTGAGAAGGGTGGGTGGACCCACCCCACAACTAAGGGCCTTCCCTAACCTCTGGATATGATGTCTACAGGTTCTCTCTTCCCTTTGTTGAGTATTTTAGCGAACGTCATCACCCTTGGAACATGGAAGCCTCTTACTTTCCTCGCATCTGGGACTTTCTGGTGACTATCACCAGGTCCCCATCCCCCATTGTTATACACCTTTGCTCAAATTCCTGATCCTCTGTACATTTCCCCTTTAACCTCCCAACCTGATCCTGCTCCTCCTCTTTTCCTCCCATGTCCCTCCACCCTCTACCTCCTGTGATTATTTTGTCCCCCCTCTAAGTAGGACTGAAGCATCTACACTTTGGTCTTCCTTCTTCTTGAGCTTCATATGGACTGTGAATTGAATCGTGGGTATTACGAGATTTTTTTCTTAATATCCACTTTTCAGTGAGTACATACCATTATGTTCTTTTGTGATTGGGTTACTTCATTCAAGATGATATTTTCTAGTTTCATCTATTTGCCTGTGAATTTCATGAAGACATTGTTTTTAATGGCTGAATAGCACTACATTGTCTAAATGGACCATGTTTTCTGTATCTATTACTGTTGAGGGACATCTGGGGTTTTTTCCCAGCTTCTGGCTATTATAAATAAGGCTTCTATGAATACAGTGAAGCATGTGTCCTTGTTATACGTTGGAGCATCTTTTGGATGTACGCCAAGGAGTGGTATAGCTGGATACTCAGGTAGTATTAATATGTCCAATTTTCTGAAGAACCTCCAGACTGATTTCCAGAGTGGTTGTACCAGTTTGCAATCCCACCAACAATGGAGGAGTGTTCCTCTTTCTCCACATCCTCACCAGCATCTGCTGTCCCCTGAGTTTTTGATCTTAGTCATTCTTACTGCTGTGAGGTGAAATATCAGGGCTGTTTTGACTTGCATTTCCCTGACGACTAAGGATGTTGAGAATTTCTTGGCCATTTGAAATTCCTCAGTTCAGAATGGGGCCCCCAATGGAGGAGTTAGAGAAAGGATTGAAGGAGCTGAAGGAGTTTGCAAACCCACAAGAAGAACAACCAGACCAACCAAGCAGACTCCCCAGAGCTCCCAGAGACTAAACCACCATCCCAAGAGAACACAGGGATGGACCTATAGCTCCAGCTGCATATGTAGTAGAAAATGACTTTGTCGGGCATCAACGGGGGGGGGAGCCCTTGGTTAAATGAAGGCCTGATGCTCCAGAATAGTGGATGAGGCTAGAATGAATGGGGGCACCCTCATAGAAACAGGGGGAGGGGGGATGTGATAGTAGGTTTCTGGAGGGGAAACCTGGAAAGGGGATAACATTTGAAATGTAAAGTTTAAAATATTCAATTAAAAAAAAAGGAAAAAAGATTCCTCAGTTGAGAATTCTTTGTTTAGCTCTGTTTCTCCTTTTAATTTATTTTTATTTTTAATTGGTATTTTATGTATTTACATTTCAAATGTTATCCTCTTTCCCAGTTCCACCCATCCCCATCCTCCCACTCCTGCTTCTATGAGGATGCCTCTCCTCCCACCTACCCACTCCCACCTCACCACCCTGGTGTTCCCTTACACTGGGGAATTGAACCTCCAAAGAGTGAGTAGTCTTGTCTAATTCCTGATTATAGTAGGATTGCTTCAAGTTTCTCTCCATTTAGTTTGATGTTAGTTACTGATTTGTGGTATATTGTATTTACCATGTATGGGCCTTGAATTCCTATTCCTTTCAAGTCTTTTAACATGAAGGGGTGTTGAATTTTGTCAAATGCTTTTTCAGCATTTAATGAGATGCCTAATGAGATGATCATATGGTTTTTTCCCTTAGAGTTTGTTTATATAGTGGATTACATTGATGAATTTCCATTTATTGAACCATCCATGCATTGATGAGATGAAACCCTACTTGATCATGTTAAATGATCATTTTGATGTGCTCTTGGATTGAGTTTGTGAGAATTTATTGAGTATTTGTGCAACAATATTCATAAGGGAAATTGGTCTGAAGTACTCTTTGTTGGGTCTTTGTGTAGTTTTGGTATCAGTGTAACTGTGAATTCATAGAATGAATTGGGTAGTGTTCCTTCTGTTTCTACGTTGTGCAATAGGTTGAAGACCTGATTCTATTAGGTCTTCTTTGAAGATCTGATAGAATTCTGTACTAAAACTATCTGGTCCTGGGCTTCTTTTTTTTTTTTTTTTTTTTTTTTTTGGTTGGGAAACTTTTACTGACTGCTTCTGTTTCATTAGGAGTTATGAGATGGTTTAGATAGTTTATCTGATCCTGATTTAACATTTGTACCTGGTGTCTATGTAGAAAATCATCCATTTCATCAAAATTGTTTAGTCTTGTTGAGTATAGGCCTTTGGAGTAGGATCTGATTATTATCTCAATTTCTTCAGTTTCTGTTGTTATGTCTCCCTTTTCATTTCTGATTTTGTTAATCCGGATGCTATCTCTGTGCCCTCTGGTTAACCTGGCTAAGGGTTTCTGTATCTTGTTAATTTTCTCAAAGAATGAGTTCCTAATTTTGTTGATTTTTTTTGTATAGTTCTCTTTGTTTCTTCTTCGTTTATTTCAGTCCTCAGTTTGACAGTTTCCTGCCTTATACTCCTCTTGGGTGTATTTGCTTCTTTTTGTTCTAAAGCTTTCAGATGTGCTGTTAAATTGCTAATGTATTCTCTCTCTCTCTCTCTCTCTCTCTCTCTCTCTCTCTCTCTCTCTCTCTCTCTCTCTCCATCTTGCTCTCACTCTCTCTCTCTAACCCCCTCTAGACTTGCTTTCATTGTATCCCATAAGTTTGGGTAAGCTGTTCCTTCATTCTCATTAAATTCTAAAACTTCTTTAATTTCTTTCATTTCTTCCTTGACCAAATTATCATGGAGTAGAAAGTTGTTCAGCATCCATGTGTATGTGAACTTTCTGTTGTTTTTGTTGTGATTGAAGACAGCTTTATTCACTGATGATCTGATAGGATGCATGGGATTATTTCAATCTTCTGGTATCTGTTGAGGCCTGTTTGTGACTAATTATATGGTCAACTGTGGAGAAGTTACAATGAGATGCTGAGAAGAATGTATATTCTTTTATTTTAGGGTGAAATGTTTTCAAGATATCTGTTTAATCCATTGGGCTCATAACTTCTGTTACTTTCACTATGTCTCTGTTTAGTTTCTGTTTCCATGATCTGTTCATTGAGGAGAGTAGGGTGTTGAAGTCTCCCACTATTATTGTGTGAGGCTCAATGTGCACTTTGACCTTTAGCAAAGTTTCTATTATGAATGTGGGTGTCCTAGCATTTGGTACATAGATATTCAGAATTGAGAGTTTATCTTGGTAAATTTTTCCATTGATGAGTATAAAATGTTCTTTCTCACTTTTTTTGATATTTTCATTGAAAGTAGATTTTATTCAATATTAGAATGGCTAGTCCAGCTTGTTTCTTGGGATCATTTGCTTGGAAAACTTTTTCCAGTCTTTAATTCTGAGGTAGTGTCTGCCTTTGTCACTGATGTGTGTTTCTTGTATGCAGCAAAATGCTGGGTCCGGTTTCTGTATCCAGTCTGTTAGTCTATGTTTTTTTAATGGAGAATTGAGTCCATTAATGTTAAGAGATATTAAGAACCAGTTCCTATTACTTTTGTTGTTATAAGTAGAGGAATTAAGTGTGTGTGGCTTTCTTCTTTTGCATTTGTTAAATGAAGCTTACTTACTTCCTTGCTTTTTTTAGGGTGTCATTTACCTCCTTGCATTGGAGTTTTCCATACATTATCCTTTGTAGGGATATATCTATGGAAATATATTTTTTAAATTTGTTTTCTTCAGGGAATACCTTGGTTTTACAATATGTATTAATTGAGAGTTTTGTGGGGTATATTAACCTCAGCCTGCATTTCTGTTCTCTTAGAATATGTATGATGTCTGACAAAGATCTTCCTACTTTTAGAGTC
Source organism: Rattus norvegicus (assembly GCF_021556685.1). Classification (NCBI taxonomy): domain Eukaryota; kingdom Metazoa; phylum Chordata; class Mammalia; order Rodentia; family Muridae; genus Rattus; species Rattus norvegicus. The sequence goes on along the minus strand of NC_141546.1, from coordinate 23,603,202 downwards.
TCTGTTGAGAAGACTGTGTAATTCTTTTAAGTCTGCCTTTATATCTTATTTGACCTTCTTCCCTTACTGTTTTTAATATTCTTCCTTGGTTTTATGCATTTTGTGTTTTGACTATTAAGTGATGAAAGGAATTTCTTTCCTAATATCTCTTGGGAGTTCTGTAGGCTTCTTGTATGTTTATAGTCATCTCTTTCTTTACGTTAAGGAAGTTTTCATCTATAATTTGTTGAAGATGTTTAGTGGCCTTTAGAGTTGGGAGTCTTCACTGTCTTAGTAAATCTTAGGTTTGGTCTTTTCACTGTGTCCTGGATTTCCTGGATGTTTTGGGTTAAGAGCCTTTTGCATTTTGCATTTTATTTGACTGTTGTGGCAATGTTTTCTGTGGTATCTTCTACACCTGAGATTCTCTCTTCTAACTCTTATATCCTGTTGGTGATGCTTGCATCTATGACTCCTGATTTCTTTCCTAGATTTTCTATCTCCAGGATTGTCTCCCTTTGTGATTTCTTTATTGTGTCCATTTCCATTTTTAGATCCTGGATGGTTTTGTTCAATTCCTTCACCTGTTTGGTTGTGGTTTTCTGTCCTTTTTTAAAAGGACTTAGTTTTCTTTTTAAGGGGTTTTATCTGTATATCTGTGTTCTCCTGTATTTATTTAAGGGAGTTATTTATGTCCTTCTTAAAGTCCTCTATCTTCATCATGAAATATGACTTTAAATCAGAATCTTTCTTTTAAGGTGTTTTGTGCTATCCATGACTTGCTGAGGTGGGAAAACTGGGTTCTGATGATGCCAAGTACCTTTGGTTTCCGTTGCTTATGTTCTTCTGCTTGTCTCTCAATATCTGGTTATCTCTGGTGTTAGCTGCTTTTGCTGTCTCTGACTGTAGCTTGTCCCACCGGTGAGCCGGTAAGCCTGTGGTCTTAAGTGTGTCAGCACTCCTGGGAGACAAACTCTCTCATAGCTGTACTGTGGTGTGAATAGCTGTGGCACAGGTTCAGCCCTGGAAAACAGATGGAAACTAGAAGCAACTTCTTATGTTCTAATGGTGAAATAAAACTGGAAATCAGCAGCAAGGTAAAACTACAGAAAATACAGAAACATATAAATATTAAGTAAAACATTCTTGAACAATTAGTGCATTGCCAAATAATTCAAGAGGGATATTAATCAAATGAAATCCTATAATCAAATGAAAATTGATTCACCACATATTAACTTCTGTAAAACGCAATAGTTGTTTTAAGAGGAATGTTTAGTGCTATTAATATATATAATTTAAATAATCAGTGATATCTCAGATAAATAACTTAATGATACACATCGATGTTCTCCCATTAGTTCTTTAATGTGTTTGACTCTGACAGTAACAGGAAAATAAGAAAGGTATTTTGTATTGACAGCTAAGATAAATTATTGTGCCAGATAAAAAAATGATCACTTGTCTCCTTCCTTTCATATAAAGCATTAGAAAGCTGGCATTCAAATGAAGCTCTTTGTTTCAATTGTTCTTCTCATTACTATAATGTCAATTAAAAAAAGATAAGTAATTTTCTCATATTCTTTGAGCAACAGAAAAGTCCAAGGTAACTAGCTTTAAGAGGCTTAGAAAGTAAGTGTGGCAAGATACAGAATCATGAAAAGGAAAAAAGCCCAAGCAAACAAACAATAACAATAAAAGGTATTTTCCACAATATTTGTTATCATTCTGGACTACAATTAGAATTATTTTTCTCTTCTCATGGAGTAATTGATAGACAAATTGACATAAATAATTTTCACAAGAAAAATACCTAATGTAAGCTTTGTGTTTGGCATCTGAGGTGTTCTTTAAAGGCAATTCAGTGGTCTATAATAAGGTAATTGGGGGTGCCATACATAAGAATATGGTTGTCAGGAGTGTAACAAGGTTAAAAATTTAAAGTAGTATCATTACTATTGGAAAAGTGCCTATGTGCATTTCAAATGAGTCATCAACTGACAGTGTTTAAAAAAACATCAATTATGTGACTTGTGGGAAAAGGAAGTGCAGTGGTAGGATGTGAAGCAAGCCAGCCTTTTCTCACAAATTTGCATACCTAAAAAAACTTACCTGGTTATGAAATCTAAAGTACAACTGAAATGGCCAGCCAGCAGTGTTAAGAGGAGAGGTATAAATTCCAGATTTCAGGATCAGCCACACACAGACTCATATCCTTTCTGCCCACTTCTGCCTTCAGAAAGACAAGTAAGTGCTTTCAGCTACTATGGTTGAACAATAGGAACTATCCTTGTGAAAAACTATGATGTGTTTTATATCATGTGTATGTGACATTTTACCCGATTGCACTTTTCTTGATCTGCCAAAGAAAACTTAAATGCCTTCACTTAATTTATTATTTACCTAAGTAATTTATTTTCAGTTAAACATATGTAACTTCCAAAGCATGTAGGAATTGTGTCTGGCAACTGCAGAATCTTAAAGGAAAAGTTGATAGGTGATTTTGGACACCTAGCTGCCTGCAAACCTCAGAAATCTTTATCTAAGAATTCATTTTAAACCTTTCTACCCAAACCTAACACAGTTGGTGAGGAAGGAAAGATAAAAGGATTATGTATTAGCTGCTTGCAAAGCATTAAAGACACTGACTTCTTACCTTCTAGTTGGAGGTGTACATTGCAGAAGGCTTTAAAAAAGTAATAATAAATTTGTTTGCCAGAAACTGATGAAAGAGGTTTGTCATTTTCTTATGAACTGATAATTACTGAGTGATGCTTTATTTAGTGAAGTCATCCTAACCTTTGTGCTGGATTTATGCTGTTCTAGGACTTTAAGGTCACACAAAGCCATCATGCATTTGTTTGCTAAAGCGACTACTCAATTCACACTTGAGCTGTACAGGCAGCTCAGAGACTCAGAGGACAACATCTTCTATTCCCCTCTCAGCATAATGACAGCATTAGCAATGCTCCAGCTCGGAGCCAAGGGAAACACTGAAAAACAAATTGAGAAGGTAGGTCTAAGCTTCATTTTGTTGGTCAGTTTGAACTTGTCTCTCCAGCACTCTATCAGTGTACAGGTAAATGACAATAAACCCTGATCCCTGGGATGAAGAACAAGATACTGAGTAGGCATTGCCATGACTGTGGACATGGGACTATGGGAGGGACACACCCTTCCCAACCACCATCCAGGTGCTTCTTGATATCCACTGGGTTCTAGGCTAGGATAACAGCTTTCAAATGTCCAACAGCAAGAAATTTTCTTAAACTATACAGACTATTGATGCAAGCAATGGATTCGCTCAGATGTGAAGGATGCAAACTGAGGTGTTCCCCAAGCCCTGAGTAGAATGGCGTCTACTTATGCAACTGGTGATAGATCACTTTTATGTTGTTTCTTACAAACTCTTGTACAAATGTTTAGAGTATATTTTTTCCAAATTGTTTAATCTTTGCCTTTATTTTTCAGGGTTTTTTATTTCTGTCTTTGTTTCCTTGATTTAGACAGAACTTTAAGTAAACTTTTTTGTTGGACTTAATGTCTCTTCCAGGCTCTACAACTCAGTGAAACCACAAAAAAGCCAAAAGAAAAATCTGCGGACTCTCATGTAAGTACAGGGTACCTCATGCCTAGAAGAGCTTCAGATTTTTAACAGCAGTATAACTGAAAGTTAATATTCTACATTTTAAAATGTCAATCTTTAGGGGAATTTTTAAACGAAAGACATTTGGATGTGGATTCGTGTCATGCTCCTTTCTAATAGTCATTGTGTTCATTAACTACAGAAGAAAGTCAGTACTGGATGGAGAGGGGGATGGCCTAGATAAAGCTCTAGCTGAGCCCCACACACATGGGGAGCATGAGCAATGCTCGGCCCTGAAGCACTGGGACTGAATTCTAGTTAGTTAAAGTAGTAAGGACTGTGATTCAACAAATACAAACACTTACAAAAACATCTGGCTTGCTAAAATAAGAAACCATATGAATGTTAGACAACATCACTGCAAGTCAACAGTATTTTTCATTATCACAATAATGTTACTAAAACAATTTTATCTTAATTCAACAATTTGATTAAGAGAAATAACATATTCACATACTAAGAGAAATGAGCACATCTTGAAAATGACTGTTATCACACCTCTATGTGTTTAGTGCCTTAACCATGCTACCTTCTGTTAATTTATGGTCACAATTTGGCTTTGTAACATCTATGAAGAGACCATAAATTAACAGAAGCTTTTTGTTTTTAACTAGACTACTCAGACCGATATTGCTGACAGGCCTTAGATAAATCATGAGTATTTGCTCTCTTATAGGCACACAATTTCCACCATAAGAGAAGAATTATAAATCACAGTCAACTTCTCTTAGACAATAAGGAGATAGATACAGATGATATAGATATGATATAGATAGATAGATATAGATCAGGGCTGCATATAATAATACATTTTAAATATGCAAACATAGCATAACCATATATTGGTGATTGTTAGACAAGACATATGATCTATACCTTTGAAGAACTGAAGCCAAAACAACCCAAAAATACTGTATACTTAGTTCAAAAAACAGCATTTCTGGAAGAATTTGAATGTAGACTAGGGAAGCTAAAGATAAAATATAACAGATATCAGAAAATGTTCAAAATGTTTATCTTTGAGATTACAAGTGTTTGGATATTTATTTTATGGGTATAGTATTTACATTAGCAAAATAGTTTCATGAACACATTTTTGACATTGAAGGATGAAGAAAATGTCCATGAACAATTTCGAAAGATTATGAATCAATTAAACAAATCCAATGGTGCTTATGACCTGAAGTCTCCCAACAGTATCTATGGAGCAAAGGGTTTCCCATTTCTCCAGGTAAGTTGCACCTGGTTCCGCATCCCTTTCATCTGGATCCTAGGTCCTACATATATGAATGAGCATACGTAAAAGTAAGGCCAGGCAGTTTCAGATAGGCAGAACTTGTTCAGGGAGCACCAATTCAAACCCAGAGTTTAGTCAAAACTCTAACCCAGTGGATTGTCCAAGAGACTAGTGATTTATGTGTGATGCGTAGAGAATGTCGGTCACCAGAACTTGTCGTGAGATGTTAGTTTCTGACTTATAACAGAAATTACTGCAGAAGATGTACTGCAAATGGGGTGTTTCTAGTATGGGCAGGTTTGGGGAGATCCTGGACAGAACATGGGAGGTAGCACATAATGTAGCATTTCCTCCATTGAACACATGATCAAAGGAGAATTGCAATGGTTGAACTTAATGGTAGGATAGCTCATGAGTCAATCACCTCTCTCAGCACATTTACTATGAAATTTGCAAGTCAGTACATCTTTTCCACCTGCTATCTGCCAGATGCTATATTGGTGTAAGGTTAACTTCAGTGACAATCTTACACTGCCCTTCACGGTGCTCCCATATTGCCTACATATTACCTGAGTTAAAAAAAAAGTCTGTGTGTTCTTATATTAACAGTTGCCATCAAGTTCAGCAGTCAGATTATAGTATCACCATGAATAATAAAATTTGAGTGATATCTGAGTTGTCCTTAACTCTTTTTGATTCCTTCACATCTCAAAGACGTTTATGGAAGACATTAAGAAATATTACCAAGCTAATGTGGAATCCCTTGATTTTGCACATGCTGCAGAAGAAAGCCAAAAGAAGATTAATTCCTGGGTAGAAAACAAAACAAATGGTATTGTATGGGAGGGTCACTGAAGGAAACTCCAGAAATTATGGAATGGTCTCCATAAATATTAAGTGAATCAAGGGGAAGTATGGAAAAGTTAGCAGAAAGCCAATGTGTGGGAATGATACAGAAGATGTGGTTACTTACAGCTAATTTATTGGTATCTTTGAAAATCTGAAGCCTCCACACAAACATTCTTTCATAACTTATCAAATTCTTTAAGTTGCAGGCAATTCTGAGAAACTAAGTGTAAATGTTAGTGAAAGCCCCATTCTCTTTTGCCAGTTAGAAAAGCAAGGCAGTGCTTGTCACAGCTGGCTCTCAGAACATTATCTCAAACATGACCTTTGGAAAGAAATTATCATATTGTCTTTTCCACCTTGCACAGAGACCTTTGTAGATACATAGCTCATATATCACCCCTGTTTATAGACCAAGCTGGAGCAACCCAATATGAAAGCTAACAAAAGGACACAGCAGGAGTTCTGTCTGACATTACCAGGAATGTGCTTCAGACTATAGAATTCATTTCATTTGTGCAAAGAAACAAATCATGCCTTGGGTAGAAGGTCAGAAGAGGTAGAAAAAGAGTTAACTTGACAGTGCAGATCTAAACAGTGTTTCAATAGTCATTATGTGTTGGCCATAAAGACCCAGACAGAAAGCATGACAGACTTTTCTATAACAAGAACTGACGTGTCCATCCAAGGTACACCTCAAGGCACATTGCGAAAGGCTACATCCTATTAACAAGTCAACAGGGGTTGGGGATTTAGCTCAGTGGTAGAGTGCTTGCCTAGGAAGTGCAAGGCCCTGGGTTCGGTCCCCAGCTCCGAAAAAAAAAGAACCAAAAAAAAAAAAAAAGAGTGAAACAAGTCAACAACTTCTTCATGCCATGATGTGGGTAAACAGTGATAAGTGATCAATGGTGAACTCTTGTAAAGCATCCTCTAGAAAAGCTCCTTGTACTGATATAGACCATTTGTTCTTTCCCTTGAAGGAAAAATCAAAGACTTGTTTCCTAGGGGGAGCCTGAACAGTAGCACTATCCTGGTTCTGGTGAATGCAGTGTATTTCAAAGGACAATGGAATCACAAATTTGATGAACAGCGTACCAGAGAAGACAAGTTTTGGCTGAACAAGGTACTGTTGGCAGTTTATTTACATAATGCCATTTGGTGATGCATGGATAATTTAGCTCCAATATAAGTGATGCCACGGAAAGTCCAAAATGAAAAATGCCATGTGTTTTATTTTTGTAACTTTTCTTATCCAAGAATAACTAAAAAAAAAAACTTTTATCTGGACTTCACAATCAGGTTTATCTCTTCCAAGGATGTTGATGTGTTTTATATCTCTATAATATCGTCTATGCTGTCCTATGTCACCCATGCTGTGTGTTTGACATGCTGATTTGTTGTAGAATACAAGTAAACCTGTCCAGATGATGAGGCAAACAAACGAGTTTAACTTCATCTTTCTGGAGGATGTGCAGGCCAAGATGGTGGAAATACCATACAAAGGCAAGGAGCTAAGTATGTTCATCCTGCTGCCAATGGAAATTGATGGTCTGAAGAAGGTAAAGTTTCTGTGTTTTTTCTTCCATTATGTGATTCTTCCTAATGGAGCAAATTCAACCAAGACACTAAGGCATATCGTTAAACATGACAATAATGAAAAATTGAAAGGGAAATATTGTGTTTCATCCTGTGGTATAAGTATTTTATACAGAGGCTGAACCACACTGCATGCCTGTTAATTATTAATTAAGCAGAGTTATGAAATTAAATACCAACATGATGCCACAAATATGGAAATAGCCAAACTTGTTGAAAGAAATATATACCAAAGTAGAAAGTATTTATAAATATTTTTCAATGAAAAAGGAAAACCTGGGCATTACATGATAACTGTAAAATGTAATACTATGCACAGGAATATACAAATAAATATCTATTAAAAATAATATAGGGGGTGGGAAGCATAAACAGTACTGTATAAAGTTTATTCTGTACAAAACAATGATTCTGGTTTTTGGATATTGGAAATAAAATCTAACTTGAAATTATCTAAATGAATAATATCTAAACCAACAAATCAGTATGTGCTTATTGCTAAAAATTAACGTTTCACTGCAATTCATTGTTCATGTAAGTTATAGTCTTTCAGTTAATCATGGCAATCTCTTCTTTCTACTTTTATAGCTTGAAGAAAAACTAAGTGCTGACACGTTGCTAGCGTGGACAAGCCCAAAGAACATGCGGATGACGCAGTTGAATTTATCTTTGCCTCGGTTCAAAGTACAAGAGAAGTATGACCTCCCAGGTCCATTGGAGCACATGGGGATGGTCGATGCTTTCAATCCACAGAAGGCTGATTTCTCTGGCATGAGCAGCACTAAAGGTCTAGTGGTGTCTAAAGTTTTACACAAATCCTTTTTGGAGGTAAATGAAGAGGGAGCTGAAGCTGCTGCTGCCACAGGGGTGGAAACCCGCATACTATCTGCACCAAGGACCACAGAATTTACTTGTAATCGCCCTTTCATAGTCTTCATAAAGCCAAACAACACCAACAGCATCCTCTTCTTTGGAAGAGTATCTTCCCCTTAAGGGTGGTGGCTCTGCCACGTATCCAGAAAAGTTAACAACCTTGCTGTAGGTAATTGAGGCTGGGAACAGTTTTGCTTGCCTCCTTTCCTGTCCCATCTCAGACTGCATTAGTTGAGGCAGGATAGCTCTACTATCTCTATTTTCTCCTTTCTTCTCTATATGTATATACAAACCTGGTTTCTGTCTGTAACCCTTCTCTGGGAAAAAATGGTCAACAAAAATTGGGATATTTTAATATAGTTTCTTTTAATCTAACATGTATCTGTCAACTGCGTTAAGTGAAGTAGAGTAAACCATACCCTCTTTTTAAATTGATTAGCATAAAAATATACATTCCTTTAGGAGAAACCTGGAAACTGCATAAGCTTTTACATGTTGTGATGTTACAAAATACATTTTCAATAAAATGATAATCTTTCCAACTTATTCATTACTTTATCATCTTTTCAACTACAAGACATCAATCTTTCAGGATTGGAATATGGAGGAACTGCTAAAAGCAAACTCACATATGCTGAATATGGGATACTGTGCAAATACATTTCTAACTATGCTTTCTTTTTTTAACAGCAGAAAAATTTTGTGGATTTACAACTTATATATTGTAGTACCAGGGAACCAACTCAAAACCTATTGTATACCAGATTAAGTTCTCTACCACCAAGGGAAGCCTCAAGCCCTAAAACAATTTTAAATACTACAATGTGAAGGAACAATTTCATCAAAGATGAACAAAATAGAAACATTAATATTAATATGATTTTTTATATCTGCAGCCTTGGTGAGAGATCCCTAGAGAGCTGTGTTGTCCAATGCAATAATCATTAGAAAGCTGCCATCCCAAGTAAATTAAATGAACACACCTTAAGCTAATTAGTCTACTTTCTTCTCTCTACCTGATGGGGCTAACCTCTGCTTTCTTGGACCATGGGATTTTCAAAATGTCCATTTTCATTTTTATCATTCTGACTCCATCACCACTGGACACTTAAGAGCAGAAATCAGGAATCTAGATAATTCCATGACAAAATATACCATCAGGACCTTAAAAGGGATCTTAGTAAATAAAAATAGAAGGGATTGACTCTTTAACTGTTAAATAAAGCTATTCAAATTTCAAATCCAATCTCAGGTTGAATATTAATCACTGGAAAGTTTGAAGCCAAAATACTATAAGAGAAAACAAATGGTCTTCACTCTTAACAATAGCAGACAAAGTAGTTAGCGAGTCAGTCCACCTATAGAGTGTGGCATGGTTTGTGTTTTTACAAGGAACAAATAACAACCAGTGCATGTGTGGATAAAGAGAACCTAACTCTGGAGGAATATTTAAGAAACTGTGTCACCACATCAGAGCAGACAAAGATGCAGAATCTGAGATGTCTACATGATCTTCAGGGCTTTGTGAGAATGAGAAAGATCTCACAATGCTTTGACCAAAAGACAGCTCAGCAACTCTGTTGATCTAGTTTGAATGCAGTTGACAGAGCAGGAAGGACCGGCTGGCCTTCTCTAACCCTTCTGCTCATCTTTAACCACCACACTGTGTTCTAAACTTTAAAGATGAGTGGCCCTTCCCTCAGTTTACACTCACTGACTTGTAGAAAACTGTTAGGCTTGTCGAAAACCATACAGATATAAGAAGTCTAATCCCAGGGGGTCTCAGACCAAGTTAACTTTGTCTTTCAAAAAGGGTAAAGGTCAACTTTCTGTTCATTGTTCTGAAAAAAACTCTTGTGTGTTAGGAATGTGCAGAGATTGGGAAACATTTGCTTAGAAGAGAATAAAATTACACAAGTGCTTAGTCTCAGAAAGAGCCACAGCTATCAGGCATAACTTGATAAGCATCAAAAATACTGTTTTTTTGACTTGGGAAATATGTTATGTAGCTATTTCAATCAAGCATTGTTAATATTAGGGATTTTTATTTTAGCAAGCTTTGGAGTAGCAGATATGACTCAAAGTCAGAACACATATATAAAATAGATTCTTTCTATTCATGAATAGTGCAATGCCCTCAAGGGATTTCAGCTGACAGATGCTGGTAGTGGGACTCATGGATAGGAAAAGGCCAGCATCACATGGGGGCATGCAACTGTTCTGAGATGTAGCATAAAGGGCATCTTCCCTGAATTTGTTTTAAAACAGAGAACAGTACAGCTCATCTCTAGAAAACCACTAGCCTTAAGACCAGACCAAAGCTATCACTTCCTAAAATAAAAATTCTCCCAAACCATGTAAAATTCATGTAATGTGGCCAACCTTGCTTCATAAAATAACAGTCTTTGAAAATTTTTAGATCATGGGTGATTTTGTTCACTTCCTACTTCTGTTTGTTTGTGTTTTCCTTTAATTCTTTAAGGAATTAGATTCCTCTTTAAGAGCTTCTACCTTGTTACCTGTGTTCTCCTGTATTTCTTTAAGGTAGTTATTTATGTTCTTCTTAAAGTCTTCTATCATTATCATGAGATGTTATTTTAAATCATAATCTTGCTTCTTGTATGATGGGATTATCCAGGACTTGCTGTGGTGGGAGAACTGGGATCTGATGATGCCAAGTAGCATTGGTTTCTGTTGCTTAGGATCTTGCACTTACCTCTCACCATCTAGATATTTCTTGTGTTAGTTGATCTTGCTTTCTCTGACTGGAGCCTGTTTTTCCTGTGAGCTCATGAGCCTATGTCGTTAGGAGCGACAACTCTCCTGAGATCAGCCCACTCTAGTCAGGATTTGGGTCTGGGGAGTTGTGCTCTAGGGTTAACTCTGGTGTGTAGATGAATTTATGAAGGATCCTGACCCTAGGTGCTTTGCAGTTCCTGAGCCTTGTGTTCTCCTGGCAGGTCTCTCTTTAGTGACTTAGTGGATCAAAAGTATTGATCTCATCTGTAAACTTAGGAGTACAGTACTACTGGGACATCAACTTTCTCCGGATAGGATTTGTGTCCAGAGACCTGCATAACAGGGTTAACTCTGGGGCTCATATGGGGACTAGAAGGATAAGGAATTTCACTTTTACCTTTACAAACTGCCATTTTCCTATGAGTCACATAGTCTGTCTCCTCTCTGTCCAGAGGCAGTGCTTTGTACCTCCAGGAAAAATATCCATCTCCCTGTCTTCCTTACCTCTTCTTTCTCCTTCTCCTTCTCCTTCTCCTTCTTCCTCTATCTCTTTTCTGTTCCTTTTCCCTGTCATCTGTCCTTCAGGGACAAATAAAACCCCTTTGTGCTGAGAACATGGTCTTGGGATATCTGTGACCAACTTTATGTTCCCTAGAGTAAGCCATGAATAAGTACAGTAAAGGAAGTAGTGAGAATAAAATTGAACACTAAAAATAATGAAAACTTCCAAGGGAAGAAGAAGAGAAAATACAGACAGGCAAGAAATAATGATAGCAAACAACCCCCACCCCACAATGGTGAGCCTCATTTCAAAGACAAGAACTGACATATTGCACTACTGTTCCAGTTGCTTATGGTCTATTCTTCTCTCATTCGTTACATCCCCATTCCAGTTTCCTCTCCCTGCCCTCTCCCAATCCCTCTGACCTCCCCTATTCTCCACTCCTCCATTACCTTTAAAAAGAAGAGCAGACCTCTCAGGGATATCAACTGAACAGTAAAACTAGATACAGAATCTCATGCCAAGGCTGTATGGAGGCAAGTCAATAAGAGAAAAAGGACCCCAAGAGCAGGCAAAAAAGACAAATCTGCTCCCAACTTTAGAGTAACCACAAGAACACCCAGCTGTATAAATATAACATATATGCAAAGGAGCTAGCTTAAACCTAAACAGGGTCCATGAGCATCTGTCTCTTCAGTCTCTAATCTCCTATGAGGGCTACTTAGTTGATTTTGTGGGCCATTTTCTCCTGATGTCCTCCACCCCATTGGATCCTACAATCCTTCCTCCTCCTTTTCTGAGGTATTTCCCTGGCACCATCCCTGATTTTCATCTGTTCTACAGAGCAATAGTAATAAAAGGCACATGGGATTTGGGGGGTGGGGGATATGTTGATCAATGGAATCAAATCAAGACCCAGATATAAATCCATATGTTTATGGACACCTGATTTTTGATAAAGAAGCCAGAAATATATGATGGGGAAAAAAAGCATCCTTAATAAGTAGTGCTGATCTAATAGGTTGTCCACATGTAGAAAATAGAAAAATATATCTATATCTATCAACTTGCACAACACTGAAGTACAAATGTATCAAAGAATTCAACATAAAACCAGATACACTTAAATTGTTAGAAGAGAAAGTAGAGAGTAGCCTTGATTCTTTTTTTTTTTTTCTTTTTTCCGGAGCTGGAGACCGAACCCAGGGCCTTGCGCTTGCTAGGCAAGCGCTCTACCACTGAGCTAAATCCCTAGCCTTGAGTATATTGTACAGGAGACAACTTCCTGAAGAGATCATTAATAGTGCAGGCACAATGATCAACAATACATAAATGGGATCTCAGGAACCTGAAAACCTTCTCAAAGGCAAAAACACTGCCTACAGAATGAGAAATATTTTTTATCAACTCCACATTCAACAGAGAATTAATATGTAAAACATATAAATAACTCAAGGAACTAGACATCAACGACTAAATAGTCCAATAATAAAAATGGGGCACAGATCTAAACAAAGGATTTTCATATGGCTTGAGAAACATCTTTAAAATGTTCGACATTCTTAGCCATCATATCATGGAAATGCAAATCAAAAGTACTTTAAAATTCCACCTTACACCTTTCATAATGTCTAAGATCAAAAATGCAAGTTACACTTCGAGTTGGCAAAAATGTGGAACAGTCCTATACAGGTGTTGAGAGTATAAACTTGTGCAGCCTCTATGGAAATTATATGATAGCACCTCAGAAAATTAGGAATTGAGTTACCTCAAGACCAAGCTAAAACACACTTGGGCATATTCCGAAAGGATTTGCCATCCTTAATTGACACTTGGTTGACCATGTTCATTGCAGGTTTATTCACAATAGCCAGAGATGTCCCTCAACAGAATGCATTTAGGAAATCCCAATTCAGCATTCACTTTATATAGGTGCATCTTCCTCAAAGATGAACAAGAGTCCTGTCCTGCTGGAAATTCCTGTTGTGTATCTGACATGGAGAAAATGCTGCCCTTCTGGGATGTGGCCCTTGATATCTCTCCATAAGAGTGGGGATTCCTCACTCCTCCATTGTTGGTGGGATTACAAACTGGTACAACCACTCTGGAAATCAGTCTGGAGGTTCCTCAGAAAATTGGACATTGTACTACCGGAGGGCCCAGCTATACCACTCCTGGGCATATACCCAAGAGATGCTCCAACATACAACAAAGATACGTGCTCCACGATGTTCATAGTAGCCTTATTTATAATAGCCAGAAACTGGAAAGAACCCAGATGCCCTTCAACAGAGGAATGGATACAGAAAATGTGGTACATCTACACAATGGAGTACTACTCAGCTATCAAAAACAATGACTTTATGAAATTCATAGGCAAATGGATGGAACTAGAAAATATCATCCCAAGTGATGTAACCCAATTACAGAAAAACACAAATGCACTCATTGAGAAGTAGATATTAGCCCAAATGCTTGAATTACCCAAGATGCACAGAACACATGAAACTCAAGAAGGATGAGCAAAATGCGGATGCTTCACCCCTTTAAAAGGGGAACAAAAATATCCATACGAGGAGAAAGGGAGGCCAAGTTTAGAGCAAAAACTGAAGGAAAGGCCATTCAGAACCTGCACCACATGTGGCCCATATATATATATACAGCCACCAGAACTAGGTAAGATGGATGAAGCTAAGAAGTGCATGCTGAAACTGGATATAGATCTCTCCTGATAGACACAGCCAGAACATATCAAATACAGAGGCGAATGCCAGCAGCAAACCACTGAACTGAGAACGGGACCCCGTTGGAGGAATTAGAGAAAGGACTGAAAGAGCTGAAGGGGCTTGTGACCCCATAAGAACAACAATGCCAACCAACCAGAGCTTCCAGGGACTAAGTCACTGCCCAAAGACAATACATGGACTGACCCTGGGCTCCGACCACATAGGTAGCAATGAATAGGCTAGTAAGAGCACCAGTGGAAGGGGAAGTCCTTGGTCCTGCCAAGGCTGGACCCCCAGTGTAGGGGATTGCTGAGGGACAGTAATGGGGGATTGGTGGGGTGAGGAACACCCATACAGAAGGGGAGGGAGGAGTTAGGGGGCTGAAGGACAGGAAAAGGAGAAAGGGAATTACATTTGAAATGTAAATAAGAAATACCCAATTTAATAAAAATGGAAGAAAAAATGAAAAAGAAAAAAAAAGAGTAGCGGTTCCTGGAGCCTGCTCATTGGAATTTATACAGGTATGTGATGTTTCAGAATTATATCAACCTTTTGTCCCTTGTCAATGTTTTGACTCTTAGTTTCCAGTAAGAAGTCTCCATCAGAATTCACCCCCATACCAGAAACTAGACCAGAGTCAGAAATTAACAGAAGACAAGTATTTCACTAAAAGTCCCCTAGAATGATTCCAACCATCAATGTCTTCACTTTTAGTGAGAGAGTTATGGTATGAATCTTTGTCACTATTCAAATCCTTTACCAGATACTACAGAGCATTAAATATTTACAACTACCACCTCAGAATAACATGTTCTTTAATTATCAGAAAACACTGTGGTAATTCTGGGAATTTGATTCTGGTTTGGGAATTACTGTGTCTTGAACCATGTCAGGATGCACCTCTGATGTACCAATTCACAAACCTGGGATGCCACTCAATGCCAGTCTAAGAGTCATGGGTTTGCTGTCTGTAGAAAGAGGTTTACACCAGAAAAGTCTCTACCCTGGAGTAAAGCACAATTAGATTATAAAGCCAAGCCTCACATTACACAACACAACCAAGAATAAATTTTCAAAATCTTTAGATACATTGATTCAAAAAATTTGTTTTATATTGTAAAACAGTGTGTCTACCAAAGTTGTGAGTGAGAATGTGAAAACAGTTTCTGAGACAATATGCATTCAGAATTCTGAAGATTTGAGATTCCTTAATTTATTTTGCAGTTTCATGTTCTATATTAATATTTGACAAGGTGCTCCTCCTATAAACATTTGTCTACATGTAATCTACATGTTCATGTAGGTGTAATATCTAATTATACAACACATCCATGTAACATGAGATAAAAATGTCTGAAGTCCAATTCTGTGGACTTGAACAGTGTAATCACAAGTCTTGCATGTTTATACCTTGAACACTATTTCTCTCATTCATTGCTCAATGGTTGTTTAGTATTATAAGTGAATAATTCTTAGAAATTAGGTTAATGGGTCTCTCAGCCCAGGGCCAAGAAGCACAGGAAGGCAAAGCAAATCTGAGACAACCCCTAGTCTAGCACAAGTGGGCAGGTAGACCACTCTCAAGTTGACTCCCATCCTGATGCCACCGGCCTGTACAGACCATATTCTAAATGATAACTGCCCATTGCCGTGTAGCACGGGAAGGACATAGCACTCTAAAAAGACTCCAGACACCAAGAGGCCCTAGGCTCAACTGAGATGAGCAAGTACATAGTGGAGAGATGGAAAAGGGAAGCAGAGGGATTCTGTGCACAATAATGAGAGGCAGAACTGGAGACATGAGGTAGCCAGTGACGCCACCTCAAGAAATGGTGAGGTCCTAGACCATGGCTGGTTCTGTGGTCCTGTATCGTTGGCCATCTGTTACCAACAAAGACCAGGTGAATGGCTTTGATCTGTTGCCTGTGGCCATGTCGAGGTCTGAGGGTTGTGCCCCAGTTTTCCAGCTTCAGCCTCTGGCCCTGCACCTACTCCTGTTTCGTTGGCATGGGGACAGGTGAGCCAGCCTGAGGGCATGAGAATGGAATAGTGCTCTCCCTCTTGTTGGCTATAGCACTGGGTAAGCCACCTGAAGCAGTACTGGAGAGCTTTTCCTACTAATGTGGGTGTGGGAGAGCTGGTGGGCTGACCAGCAGCAGCTAAGCTGCTACCCTGGCCCATGTCCAGGATTTGAGTTAGCCTACCCTAACTTTTGCTCCATTGGTCAACTGTTGAAGCATGTGAAAGGGCTATAGATCCAAAGTTCATGATCTTCATAACACAGGGCAACAGCAGTATATCTGAAAGAGTACCTCTAGATAACATATTACAGATAGTTGGATGGATAGGTAGATAGATGGATGGATGGATAGATAGATAGATAGATAGATAGATAGATAGATAGATAGATAGATAGATAGATAGATAGATAGATAGATATGGGTATAAGAGAACTGGCTGGCTGACCAGCTCAGCTACAACCCAGAAATTGTGTGTGTGTGTGTGTGTGTGTGTGTGTGTGTGTGTGTGTGTGTGTGTGTGTGTGTATATACATTTCTCTATTCATCCATTGATGATCTCATAATGATTCCATTACTTGGCTGTCATGAATGGAGCCATAGTAAACATTAGTTTCTAGGTGTTGTAGGCTGACCATGATTCTTTCATGTATAAAATATCCAAGAATAGTATAGCTGGATAATATGGTAATTTCAGTTTTAGATTTTGAAGTGACACACATACTAATTTACAACCCCTCCAATATTAGACAAGTGCTCCTTCTTGCCAGACACTTCCTGACATGCACTGCTTTTATTTCCTTTAAGACAATAATTCTGAGAAGGGTAAGATGTAATTTTGGTTTAATGTATATGTCCATGCTGGAAAAAGCTATCGGCCATTGAGATACACACACACACACACGCACACACACACACACCCCTCTTTAAAGAACTATATACTCCCTTCACTTTCCCATTTCATTACTAAACATTTATTCTTTTGATGTAGATTTTTTGTTTGTTATTTTATTTATTTACATTTCATATGTTATTTCCCTTCCTTGGTTCTCCTGCCCAAACCCACTCTCCCATCCTCTTCCCCCTCCTTCTTTGAGGGTGCTTTCCCAACCCACCCACCCTAGCATTCCCCTAATATGGGGCATCAAGCCTTCACAGGATCAAGGGCCTCCCCTCCCACCGATACCAGATAAAGTCATCATCTGTACATATGCATCTGGTGCCCTGGGTCCTTCCATGTGTATTCTTTGGTTAGTGGTTTAGGCCCTCGGAGATCTGGGAGGTCTGGTTGGTTGATATTGTTGTTCTTTGTATGGGATTCAGCTCCTTGAGTCCTTCCCCTAACTGCTCCACTGGGCTCCCCATGCTCAGTCAGATAGTTGCAAATATCCACCTGTGTATTTGTCAGGCTCAGGCAGAGCCTCTCAGGAGACAGCTGTGTCAGGCTCTTGTCAATAAGTACTAATTGGCATCAGCCATAGTGTCTGGGTTTGGTGGCTATATATGGTCTGTAAGATGTATTGTGGATATTCTGAGCTTTTGCTCCTAATATCTACTTATCAGTGAGTAAATACCGTGTGTGTGTGTGTGTGTGTGTGTGTGTGTGTGTGTGTGTGTGTTGTTTTATTTTTTGTTTTGTTTTTTTTTTGTGTGTGTGTGACTGGGTTACCTCACTGAAGATGAGACTTCCTAGTTCCATCCATTTCCGTGTGAATTTCATGAAGTCATTGTTTTTGATAGCTGAGTAGTACTCCACTGATTAAATGTACCACATTTTCTGCATCCATTCCTTTGTTGAAGGGCATCTGGATTCTTTCTTTCTGGCTATTATAAATAAGGCTGCTATGAACATAGTGGAGCATATGTCCTTGTTGCATGTTAGAGCATCATTTGGGTATATGCCCAGGAGTGGTATAGCTGGGTCCTCAGCTAGTGGAACATCCAATTTTCTGAGGAACCTCCAGACTGATTTTCAGAGTGGTTATAGCAGTTTTCAATCCCACCAACAATGCTGGAGTGTTCCTCTTTCTCCACATCCTTGCCAGCATCCGTTGTCTGCGGAATTTTTTATCTTAACCATTCTGACTGGTGTGAGGTGGAATTGTAAAACCTAAAGAAAATTACAAAGCAGCCTGTAAGATACCCCAGGCCTAGGAATATCATCAGTTAAGCCTCACCCATTCCCATTGTGGTTTTATGGCCAAGGAATAATTCCATCAGTTAAGCCTCACCCATCCCCATTGTTGTTTTATGGCCAAGGAGGAATTCTATCCCGTTAATCCTCAACCTTCCCCATTCCCCTTGTGATTTTATGGCCGAGGAATTCCACCAGTTAAGCCTTACCCATCCCCATTGTGGTTTTATGACCTAGTTACACCCTGTCCTTAACAGGAGGTAGTCTCATGGCCAGCCCGACTGCTGGAGGCTTTCCACCACCCAGAGATGTCATCAGAAATAATGTAACAACAATGTGGACCAATGAAGTCAAGGGGCAGAAGAGCCCAACCAATCCTCGTACGCCTCGATGTCCCCCTCACTATTTCTGTGACTCTTGTGGATTTTGTGCTTAAAAGTAGTGTGCATCTGTAGGGCAGGGTTCTTCTCCTTCAGTTTCTGTCTGAAGGCTGAGGAACCCGCCTGCATGCTGGAAATCGAAACCTCTTTCTGATTTAATTGAATCTGGTTTCGGTGGTCTTTGGAGACGAGTGGATCTTTGGTGGTGGTCCTTCGGGTTCAACAGAATCTCAGGTTGTTTTGATTAGCATTTCCCTGGTAACTAAGGATGTTGAACATTACTTTAGGAACTTCTCAGCCATTAGATATTCCTCAGCTGAGAATTCTTTGTTTAGCTCTGTAACCCATTTTTAATAGGGTTATTTGGCTCTGGAGTCTGACTTCTTGAGTTCTTTGTACATATTGGATATTTACCCTCTATTAGATGTAGGATTGGTAAAGATCTTTTCACAATCTGTTGGTTGCCGTTTTGTCCAAATGACAGTGTCCTTTGCCTTACAAAAGCTTTGCAGTTTTATGAGGTCTCGTTTCTTGATTCTTGATCTTAAAGCATAAGCCATTGGTGTTTTGTTCAAGAAATTTTCCCCAGTGCCCATGTGTTTGAGGCTCTTCCCCACTATTTCTTCTAATAGTTTGAGTGTATCTGGTTTTATTTGGTGGTCCTTGATCCCCTTGGACTTGAGCTTTGTACAAGAAGATAAGAATGGATCAGTTTGCTGTCCTCTACATACCAACCTCCAGTTGAACCAGCTCCATTTGTTGAATATGTATATTTTTTACACTGGATGGTTTTGGATTCTTTGAGAAAGATCAGGTAAACATAGTTGTCTGCGTTTAATTCCTGGACTTTAATTCTATTCCACTGATCTATGCCAGGAGCCAAGCACACCCTGTCTCAGGACTTTTCTCAGGCTCACTTTTACAGTCTTTTGTCTCTGGGAAAACAAGCCAGTTATCTGTTCTTATCACTTTCACAGCCTCTGGATCTGGGAAACCCAGCCAGTTGTCTGTTCTTATCAGTACACCCACAATTTAGTTTATGGCTAATAGGATGGTGGTGATGGTGACGAAATTATCTTGGGCCCTGTGTGGCCTTCCTGCTTGCTTGTCTTTTTAAGCTGCTGCCCTGAAATAAAGTTTGAGAGCTTGATCAGACAATTGACTTGCTCTCCTTCTTTGGGCCTCCTGTCCTCCATTCTTTCCCCCCACTCCCCAGGTCTCCACTGAATCCCCGAAGGTCAGAGCAACTGGTGCCCAAACGTATGGCCTGGGTATAAGGATCAGCTGCAATTGTATGTTCTCTCCAATTCATTCTGAGGTATTCCGAGCTATGAATTTTCCTCTTAGCACTGCTTTCATTGTGTCCCATAAATTTGGGTATATTGTGCCTTCATATTCTTTCAATTCAAAAAAAGTCTTTAATTTCTTTATTTCTTTGCTGATCAAGTTATCATTGAGTAGAGAGTTGTTCAACTTTCATGTGTATGTGAACTTCTGTTGTTTTTTGTTGTTATTGAAGACCAGTCTGAGTCTGTGGTAATCTGATAGGATACATGGGATTATTTCAATCTTCTTGTATCTGTTGAGGGCTGTTTTGTGATAAATTATACAGTCAATTTCTGAGAAGGTTCCATGAGGTGATAAGAAGAAAGCATTTTCTTTTGTTTTAGGGTGAAATGTTCTATAGATATCTGTTAAATCCATTTGTTTCATAACTTCTATTAGTTTCACTGTGTCTCTGTTAATTTTTGTTTGAATGTTCTGTCCATTGGTCAGAGTGGGGTGTTGAAATCTCCCACTATAATTATGTAAGGTTTAACGTGTGCTTTGAGTTTTAACAATATTCCTATTACTAATGTAGGTAACCTCGCATTTGGGGCATATATGTATGGAATTAAGAGTTCATCTTGGTGGATATTTTCCTCTGAAGAGTATGACATGTCCTTCCTTATCTATTTTGATAACTTTTGGTTGATTCTATATTTTATTGGATACTAGAATGCTTCTCCAGCTTGCTTCTTGGGACCATTTGCTTGGGAAATTTTTTTCTGGCTTTTAACTTTGAGGTAGTATCTATCTTTGCCACTTATGTATGTTTCCTGTGTACACAAAATTACTCAGTCCTGTTTATCTATTTAATCTATTAGCCTATCTCTTTTCATTGGGGAATTGAGTCCATTGATGTTAGCAATATTAAAGACCACTGATTTTGGTTACTATTATTGTTCTTGTTAGTGGTAGTTTTATGTTTATGTCATTCTCTTCTTTTGGCTTTGTTCCTAGATGGTTAATTTCTTGGTTTTTCATGGGTGTAATTTACCTATTTGTGTTGGAGTTTTCCTTATCTTATCCTCTGAAGGGCTGACTTAGTGGAAAGAAGTAGTTTAAATTTCATTTTCCCATTCAATATCTTATTTTCTCCATTTATCACCATAAATTGAGAGTTTTGCTGGTTATAGTAGCCTGGGCTGATATCTGTCCAAGATATTTTGCCTTTTAGAGGTTCTGTTGAGAAGTCTTTTCTAATTCTGATATTTCCACTTGTGTAACTCACTTGGCCTTTTTCTCTTACTGCTTTTAATATTGTTACTTTTCTTTGCATTTAGAGTTTTCATTATTATGCGATGGGAGGAATTTCTTGTCTGGTCAAATATGTTTGGTGTTCTGTAAGCTTCCTGTATGCTTATGGACATCTCCTTATTTAGGTTAGGGAAGTTTTCATCTATGATTTTGTTGAAGATGTTTACTGGCCCTTTGGATTGGGAATCTTCACTGTCTTCTATACCCATTATGCTTTGGTTTGGTATTTTCATTGTGTCCTGGATTTCCTGAACATGTTGGGTTAGGAGCTTCTTGTATTTTGCACTTTCATTGACTGTAGTGTCAATGTTTTCTATGATATCTTCTACACCTGAGATTTTCTCTTCTATCTCTTGTATTCTGTTGGTGATGCTTGCACCTATGACTTCCGATCTCTTTCCTAGGTTTTCTATGTCCAAGGTTGTTTTCCTTTCATGATTTCTTTATTGTTTCAGTTTACATTTTTAGATCCTGGAAAGTTTTGTTCAATTTCTTCATCTGCTTCTGTTTTCCTGTATTTCTTTAAGGGATTTATAGATTTTTCTCTTTAAGAGCTTCTCTTTACCTGTGTTCTCTTGTATTTTTTTAAGGTAGTGATTTATGTGCTTCTTAAAGTCCTCTACCATCATCATGAGATATGATTTTAAATCAGAATCTTGGTCTTCAGATGTCATGGGGTGACCAGGGCTTCCTTTGGTTTGGGAACTGGATACTGATGATGCCAAATAGCCTTGGTTTCTGTTGTTTATGTATTATTATTATTATTTTTTGCTTATCTCTTGCTATCTGGTTACTCTTCCAGTCTCTGACTGGAGCTTCTCCCTCCTCTATACATGTGGCCCTGTGTTTTGTGTCAGCACTTCTGTGATCTTAGATGTGTCAGCACTCCTAGGGGTCAAGCTACCTCCAGGCAGGGTAGGATTGGGGTGCAGAGAGCTATGGCGCCGGGTCAGCTCCCAATGTAGAAGTTTTAAGTTCTTAGAATAGTTTAAATATTAATTCCTTTTCAAGTTGTTACCTGATAAAGATTCTTTCATGTCCCATTGCTGTCTCTTCCTCAGTAATATTTTTCTCCTTTGCTCAAAGATTTTATTTCTTGAATTTTCAATTCTTTTATTACTTCTTAACGGGTATTCCTGTGTATGAATTCTGTCCTTTCTTTCCCATTTGGAACAGAATTCAGGATTGGGGGTCAGATTACTGAGAACTGAAGTTACAGAAGGTTATGACCTACCATATGAGAGTAGAGAATCAAATCCTGATCCTCTAGAAGATTAGCAGGCATTCTTTTTTTTTATCTTTATTAAATTGAGTATTACTTATTTATATTTCAAATGTTATCCCATTCCCGGTTTCCATGCCAGCATCCCCCTAGCCCCTCCTCCTCCCATTCTTTATGGGTGTTCCCCTCCCAATCCTCCCTCCATTGCCGCCCTCCCCCTAAGAATGCCATTCATTGGGGTCCAGCCTTGGCAGGACCAAGGGCTTCCCCTTCCTCTAGTGCCCTTACTAGGCTATTTATTGCTACCTATGCAGTTGGAGCCTAGGGTCAGTCCATGTATAGTCTTTGGGTAGTGGCTTAGGCCCTGGAGGCTCTGGTTGGTTGGCATTGTTGTTCATATGGGGTCTCAAGCCCCTTCAGCTTTCAGTCCATTCTCTAATTCCTTCAACGTGGGACCCATTCTCAGTTCAGTGGTTTGCTGCTGTCATTCGCCTATGTATTTACCATATTCTGGCTGTGTCGCTCAGGCGATATATACATCCAGTTCCTGTCAGCCTGCACTTCTTTGTTTCATCCATCTTATCTAGTTTGGTGGCTGTATATGTATGGGCCACATGTGGTACAGGCTCTGAATTGGTGTTCCTTCTGCCTCTGTTCTAAACTTTGCCTCCTTATTTCCTCCCAAGGGTATTTTTGTTTCCCTTTTAAAGAAGGAGTTAAGCATTCACATTTTGCTCATCCTTCTTGAGTTTCATGTGTTCTGTGCATCTAGGGTAATTCGAGCATTTGGGCTAATATCAACTTATCAATGAGTGCATACCATGTATGTTTTTCTGTGATTGGGTTACCTCACTCAGCATGATATTTTCTAGTTCATTCCATTTGCCTGTGAATTTCATGAAGTCATTGTTTTTGGTAGCTGAATAGTGCTCTATTCTGTGGATGTACCAAATTTTCTGTATCCATTCCTCTAATGAAGGGCATTTGGGTTCTTTCCAGCTTCTGATTAGTATAAATAAGGCCTCTATGAACATAGTGTAGAATTTGCTTTTGCTGTATGTTGCATCATCTTTTGGGAATATTCCCAGGAGAGGTAAAGCTTAATCCTTAGTGCAATGTCCAATTTTCTTAGGAACCTCCAGAGTGATTTCCAGAGTGGTTATACCAGTCCACAATCCCACCAACAATGTAGGAGTGTTCGTCTTTCTCCACATCCTCACCAGCATCTGCTGTCACCTGACTTTTTGATCTTAGCCATTATCACTGGTGTGAGGTGAAAACTCAGGGTTGTTTTGATTTGCATTTCCCTTATGACTAAAGATGTTGAACATTTCTTTAGGTGTTTCTCAGCCATTTGGCATTCTTCAGCTGTGAATTCTTTGTTTAGCTCTAAACCCCATTTTTAATAGGGTTATTTGTCTCCCTGCAGTCTAAATTGGTGAGTTCTTTGTATATTTTGGATATAAGCCCTCTATCACTTGGAGGATTGGTAAAGATCTTTTCCCAATCCGTTGTTGCCATTTTCTCCTAACAACCGTGTCCTTTGACTTATAGAAACTTTGCAGTTTTGTGAGATCCCATTTGTCAATTCTTGATTTTAGAGCAGAAGCCATTGTTGTTTTGTTCAGGAAATTTTCTCCAGTGCCCATGTGTTCAAGATTCTTCCCTACATTTTCTTCTATTAGTTGAGTGTATCTGGTTTGATGTAGAGTTCATTGATCCACTTGGACTTAAGCTTTGTACAGGGTGATAAGAATAGATCGATCTGCACTGTTCTACATGCTATCCTCCAGTTGAACCAGCACCATTTGCTGAAAATGCTATCTTTTTTCCATTGGATGTTTTTGGTGACTTTGCAAAAATCAAGTGACCGTGGGTGTGTGGGTTCATTTCTGGGTCTTCAATTCTATTCCACTGGTCTATCTGCCTGTTTCTGTACCAACACCATACAGTTTTTATCACTATTCCTCTCTAATACTACTTGAGTTCAGGGATAGTGATTCCCCTGGAAGTCTTTTATTGTTGAGGATAGTTTTAGCTATCCTGGGTTTTTTGTTATTCCAGATGAATTTGCAAATTGTTCTGTCTAACTCTATGAAGAATTGGGTTGGAATTTTGATGGGGATTGCACTGAATCTGTAGATCGCTTTTGGTAAAATGGCCATTTTTACTATATTAATCTTACCAATCCATGAGCATGGGAGATCTTTCCATCTTCTGAGATCTTCTTCAATTTCTTTCTTCAGAGGCTTAAAATTCTTATCATACAGATCTTTCACTTGCTTGGTTAAAGTCACACAGAGGTATTTTATATTAGTTGGGACTAATATGAAGGGTGTCATTTCCCTAATTTCTTTCTCAGCTTCTTTCTCTTTTGTGTAGAAGAAGGCTACTGATTTCTTTGAGTTAATTTTAAACCCAGTCACTTTGCTGAAGGTGTTTATCAGGTTTAGTAGTTTAGGTGGAACTTTTGGGATCACTTAAGTATACAATCATATTGTCTGCAAATAGTGATATGTTGACTTCTTCCTTTCCAATCTGTACCCTTTGATCTCCTTTTGTTTTCTTATTGCTCTGGCTAGGACTTGGAGAACTATATTGAATTAGTAGGGAAAGAGTGGGAAGCCTTATCTACTCCCTGATTTTAGTGGGATTGCTTCAAGTTTCTCTCCATTTAGGTTAATATTAGCTACTGGTTTGCTGTATAGGGCTTTTACTATGTTTAGGTATGGGCCTTGAATTCTGGTTCTTTCTCAGACTTTTATCATGAACGGATGCTGAATTTTGTCAAATGCTTTCTCAGCATCTAAAGAAACGATCACATGGTTTTTATCTTTCAGTTTGTTTATATAGTGAATTATGTTGATGGTTTTCCATATATTAAACCATCCCTGCATCCCTAGAATGAAGCCTACTTGATCATGGTGGATGATTGTTTTGGTGTGCTCATGGATTCAGTTTGCAAAAATTTTATTGAGTATCTTGCATTGATATTCATAAGGGAAATTGGTCTGACGTTCTCTTTCTTTGTTGGGTCTTTGTGTGGTTTAGGTATAAGAGTAATTGTAGCATCATAGAAGGAATTTGGTAGCGCTCCATCTGTTACAATTTCGTGGAATAGTTTGGATAGTATTGTTATGAGGTCTTCTATGAAGGTCTGATAGAATTCTGCACTAAACCCATCTGGACCTCTGTCCTTTTTTTTTGGGAGATTTTAGTGACTGCTTCTACTTCTTTAGGAGTTATGGGGTTGTTTAAATGGTTTATCTGTTCCTGATTTAACTTCTGTACCTGGTATCTGTCTAGGAAATTGTCCATTTCCTGCAGATTTTCAAGTTTTGTTGAACATAGGCTTCTGTAGTAGAATCTGACACTTTTTTGAATTTCCTCTGGTTCTGTTGTTATGTTTCCCTTTTCATTTCTGATTTTGTTAATTTGGACACACTCTCTGTGTCCTCTGGTTAGTCTGGCTAAGGGTTTATCTATCTTGTTGATTTTCTCAAAGAACCAACTTTTGGTTCTGTTGATTCTTTCTATGGTCCCTTTTGTTTCTACTTGGCTGATTTCAGCTCTGACTTTGATTATTTCCTGCCTTCTACTCCTCCTGGTTGTATTTGCTTCTTTTGGTTCTAGAGCTTTTAGGTGTGCTGTCAAGCTGCTGATATATGCTCTCTCCTATTGCTTGCTACAGGCATTCAGACCTATGAGTTTTCCTCTTAGCACAGCTTTCATTGTGTCCCATAAATTTGGGTATGTTGTACCTTCATTTTCATTAAATTCTAAGTCTTCAATTTCTTTCTTTATTTCTTCCTTGACCAGCTTATCATTGAGTAGAGCATTATTCAACTTCCATGTATATGTGGGCATTCTTTCCTTATTGTTATTGAAGACCAGGTTTAGCCTGTGATGGTCTGATAGGATGAATGGGATTATTTCTATCTTTCTGTATCTGCTGAGGCCTGTTTATGACCAATTATATCATCAGTTTTGGGGAAAGTGCCATGAGGTAGTGAGAAGAAGGTATATCCTTTTGTTTTAGGATAGAATGTTCTATAAATATGTGGTAAGTCCATTTGGACTTAGTCTATCTATGCCTCTGTTTAATTTCTGTTTCCATGATCTGTCCATTGATGAGAGTGTGGTGTTGAAATCTCTTACTATTATTGTGTGAGGTGCAATGTGTGCTTTGAGCTTTAGTAAGGTTTCTTTTTTGTATGTAGGTGCCCTTGTATTTGGAGCATAGATATTTAGGATTGAGAATTCATCTCGGTCGATTTTTTTCCTTTGATAAATATGAAGTGTCCTTCCTCATCTTTTTTGATGACTTTTGGTTGAAAAATCGATTTTATTGGATATTAGAATGGCTACTCCAGCTTGCTTCTTCAGACCATTTGCTTGGAAAGTTTTTTTCCAGCCTTTTACACTGAGATAGTGTCTGTCTTTGTCTCTGAGGTGTGTTTCCTGTAGGCAGCAAAATGTTGGTTCCTCATTGCGTATCCAGTTTGTTAATATGTGTCTTTTTATTGGGGAATTGAGTCCATTGATGTTGATAGATATTAAGAAACCATGATTATTCCTTCCTGTTATATTCGTGTTTGGATATGAGATTATGTTTGTGTTCGTCTTCTCTTTGTTTTGTTGCAAAACGAATAGTTTCTTGCTTTATCTTTGGTGTTGCTTGCCTCCTTGTGTTGGGCTTTACCATTTATTATCCTTTGTAGTGCTGGATTTGTAGAAAGATATTGTGTAAATTTGGTTTTGTCATGGAATATTTTGGTTTATCCATCTATGTTAATTGAGAGTTTTACTGGATACAGTAACCTGGGCTGGGATTGTGTTCTCTTAGGGTCTGTATGACATCTGTCCAGGATCCTCTGGCTTTCATAATCTCTGGTGACAAGTCTGGTGTAATTCTGATAGTTCTGCCTTTATATGTTACTAGACCTTTTTCCCTTACTGCTTTTAATATTCTTTCATTGTTTGTGCATTTGGTGTTTTGGCTATTATGTGACAGGAGGAGTTGTTTACTAGTGCAATCTATTTGGATTTCTGTAGGCTTCATGTATATTTATGAGCATCTCTTTCTTTAGGTTAGAGAAGTTTTCTTCTATGATTTTGTTGAAGTTATTTACTGGTCCTTTGAGTTGGGAGTCTTCACTCTTTTCTATACCTATTATCCTTAGGTTTGATCTTCTCATTGAATTTCCTGTATGTTTCGGGCTAGTGTCTTTTTCCGTTTTACATTATCTTTGACAGTTGTGTCAATGATTTCTATGGGACCTTCTGCTCCTGAGATTCTCTCTTCTATCTCTTGCATTCTGTTGGTGATGCTTGTATCTACAACTCCTTGTCTCTTCCTTTCATTTTCTATATCCAGGGTTGTCTCCCTTTGTGCTTTCTTTATTGCTGCTATTTCCAATTTTAATTCCTTCACCTGTTTGATTGTGTTTTCCTGGAATTCTTTCAGGGATTTTTTTTTCATTTCCTCTCTATAGGCTTCTGCTTGTTTATTTGTGTTTTCCTGCATTTCTCTAAGAGAGTTCTTTTTTTTTTTTTTTGGTTCTTTTTTTTTTTTTTTTTTCGGAGCTGGGGACCGAACCCAGGGCCTTGCGCTTCCTAGGTAAGCGCTCTACCACTGAGCTAAATCCCCAGCCCCAAGAGAGTTCTTTATGTCTTCCTTGAAGTCCTCCATCATCATGATCAAATGTGATTTTAAATCTAGATCTTGCTTTTCTGGTGTGTTTGGATATTCGGTGTTTGCTTTGGTGGGAGAATTGGGCTCTGATTATGCCATTTAGTCTTGGTTTCTGTTGCTTGGGTTCCTGTGCTTGCCTCTTGCCATCAGGTTGTCTCTGGTGTTACCTTATTCTGCTATTTCTGACAGTGGCTAGTCCGTCCTATAGGCTTGTGTGTCAGGAGTGCTTTAGACTTGTTTTCCTATTCTCTTTCAGCCAGTTATGGAAACAGAGTGTTCTGCTTTCAGGTGTGTTGTCATTCCTGTCTACTGGTCTTTAGGTATTCCTGTGGGCCTGTGTCCTGAGTCCACCAGGCAGGTCACTTGGAGCAGAAAAGTTGGTCTTACCTCTGGTCTCAGGCCTGGATTCGCTTCTCAGAGCCAGGTTGCAGCTCTCTGTGAGGGCAGCAACCAGAGGGGTCTGCCCCACCTTTGCTCATGACCCTGTGTACAGGGGTCCAGATGGCACTAGCCATTTCCCTCTAGAGACAGAACTGTGGGCAGAGAGTAGTCTCCTCTGGCTTCCCAGGTGTGTCTGCCCCTCTGAAGGTCTAGCTCTCCCTCCCACAGGATTTGGATGCAGGAAGTTGTTTGACCAGGTCCCTTCAGATCCGGGCGGTATCTGGAACACAGTGTTGAGTGCCCCTATCTTCCTGTTCCCAGAGGCCCTATACAGTTTCCTCTTGAGCCAGGGATGTGGGCAAGGATGGGCAGTACTGAAGGTCTCTCCTGCCCTGCAGTCTCAGGAGTGCCCACCTGCCTGGGCAGTGAGCTCCCCCTCCCCCAAGGTTTGGGAGCAGGGAGCTGTGGGAGTAATATTTCTTTTACACATCCTCTTTCTTTGTAATTATCCAGAGTCTTCTCTTTTTCTTTCGCTAGCTTAGCAAAAGCTTTCAAAAACTTATTTAAACTTTCAAAGAAAAACTCCTTGTTTTATTGAACCTTTGTATTCTTATTTTTCTTTCCATTTCATTAATTTCAGATCTGGCCTTTATTATCTCTTTATTCTACTAGGTTTGGAACTACTTTATGTAATTTAACAGATAGCTACAAAAGCAGTGGCAGAATGCATTTGGTTCATCCAATTAAATTTTGTTTATAAGAAGAAATAAGCAAGTTTTAATAATTTGAGCATATTTAGATAACTTCTTATGTTCTATTAAGTAATGATCGAATAAAGCTGGAAATCAACAGCAAGGAAAAACTATAGAAAATGCAGAAAAACATAGATATTCAATAAAATATTTTAAACAATATATTGCCAAATCATCAAGGGGAAAATTTAAAAACTCCTAAAATCAATGAAAATTGATAAATAAGATATTATCCTGTATAGGATAAATGATAGTTGATTTAAGAGAAGTATTTAGAGAGATTAATATCTACATTAAATAATCAGTACTACCTCACATAAAAAATCCTAATAATACCTATCAAGGTTCTCCCATTATTTCTTATTTTTAAATAGATCATATTGTAATTTTTATTTCAGAACATGGAAGGAAAAGTTAAGCATATAAATCTAAAATCAAGTGTACTGTAAAAAATAGCCTAAGCATGTTCTCTGGATGCACTTTGGATAAAGTTATATATGTTATGATTTCATATCAAGTTATTTATTTATTTATTTATTTATTTATTCACTTATTTATTGCTTTAATCTTTTTTTACACTCCAGTTTTATTCCTCTCCTGGTCTGACCTCTGACTTTTCCCCTTTCCTTACATCCTCCCATGTCTCCAAGATGTCACTGATCCCCACCCCCACCGAACTTGAACAGCCCACTCTTGGAGGCATCAAGTATCTCAAAGTTTAAATGCCTCTTCTCTCCCTGAGTCCAGACAAGTCAGTCAGTCCTCTGATACAAGGGTGTCTGAGACCTCATATTAGCTGCTGCATGCTGCTTTGGTTGGTGATTCAGTGTCTGAGACGGTCTACCTTAGTCAAGACTGCAGATCTTCCTATGGGGTCACCCTCATCCTTAGCTTCTTTCAGCTTTTCCCTCATACAACCACAAGGGGACCAAGCTTCTGTCATTGGTTGGGTGTAGGCATCTGTATCTGACTCTTTCAGCTACTTAGTAGGCCTCTCAGAAGACAGTCAAGCTAGGGTCCTGTCTGTAAGCACACCATAGCATCAGTAATAGTGTCAGACCTTGGAGTCTCTGCTTGAGATGGGTCCCAGTTTGAACCTGTCACTGGAACTCCTTTCTCTCAGGGTCTTCTCCATTTTGTCCCTGCAGTTCTTTCATATAGGAACAATCCTGGTTAAGAGATTTTGACTAGGGGATGGCAACCCCTTCCCTCCACTTGATAACCTGTCTTTCTACTGGAGGTGGACTCTATAAGTTCCTTCTCCCCACTATAGGGCATTTCATCTAAAGTCCCTCCCTCTGAGTCCTAAGAGGGACCCAGGTTTCTGGTACATTCTAAAGGGTCCCCTTCACCTCCCATCTCTGGAGGTTGCATATTTCCACTCATTCTTCTGGCCCTCAGAGTTTCAGTCATGTTTGCCTCCATACTTG
Organism: Rattus norvegicus; assembly: GCF_021556685.1. Classification (NCBI taxonomy): domain Eukaryota; kingdom Metazoa; phylum Chordata; class Mammalia; order Rodentia; family Muridae; genus Rattus; species Rattus norvegicus. The sequence goes on along the minus strand of NC_141546.1, from coordinate 23,572,466 downwards.
ATCATGTTCCCCTTTTGCCCTACCACTCCTTTGTCCCACCCAGGTCCCTCCCTCTGCCCCCATAATTAATTTCCTCTTTTTCCCAAGTGGAACTGAGACATTCTCACTTTGACTTTTTGGCTTGTTAATCTTCTTGAGTTTTACTGATTGTATCCTGGGTATTCTGTATACTTGTGACTAATATCTAATTATTAGTGAGTACATAGCCACTCAGGATGATATTTTCTAGTTCCACCAATTGCCTGCCAAACTCATTGTGCCCTCATTCTTAATAGCTGTGTAAATGAACCACATTTTCTGTTTACATTCTTCCATAGTGGGATATCAAGGTTGTTTCCAGCATCTGGTGATCACAAAGAAGGCCTCTATGAGCTATGGAACATACTGAAACACGTGGGCATCTTTTGGGTATATGCCAAAACATGGTATAGCTGAGTCTTCACACAGATCTATTTCCAATATTCTGGGGAAGCTCCATACTGATATTCAGAGTGGTTGTACCAGTTTCCAATCCCTTCAGCAATGGAGGAGTGTTTCTCTTTCTCCACACTATCCCCACCATGTGCTGTCACCTGAGTACTTGATCATAGCCATTCTCATTGATATAAGGTGGGAACTCAGGTTTGTTTTGACTTGCATGTCCTTGATGACTGAGGACTTAAACAATTCTTTAAGTGGTTCTCAACCATTCAAGATTCCTCATGGAAAATTCTCTGTTTAGTTCTATACTCCATTTTTTTTTTGATAGGGTTGTTTGGATTTTTGGAGGTTAGGTTCTTGTGTTCTTTATATGTTTTGGATATTAGCCCTCTAACTGATGTGGGGTTAGTGAAGATATTTTTCCCAATCTGTAGGTTGCTAATTTCTACTATTGACTATGCCCCTGACTTACAGAAGCTTTTCAGTTCCATGAGGTCCAATTTGTCAATTCTTGATCCTAGGGCCAGAGAACCATTGGAGTTCGGGTTAGGAAATGTCTGCCTGTGTCAATGAGGCTCTTTCTTACTTTGTATTCCATTGGATTCAGTGAATGTGGTTTTATATTGATGTCCCTGATCCACTTGTACCTGAGCTTTGTAGAAGGTGACAAATATGTATCTATTTTCATTTTTCTATATACAGACTGCCAGTTATAACAGTAGCATTCATTGAGGATCCTCTCCTTTTTTCATAGTATATTTTTGGATTTTATGTTAAAGACTAAGTGTGCATAAGTGTGTGGTTTTATCACTGGGTCTTCACTTCTATTCCATTGGTCAATCTTTCTGTCTCTGTACCAATACATTGCAACTTTTATCACTATTCCTCTGTAGTATAGCTTGAGGTCACTGATGGTGAACTCCCCAGGTATTGTTTAACTGGTAAGAATAGTTTTTTTTCTATACTGGTTATTTTTTTCCAGATGAATTTGAGAATTGCTCTTTCCATGTCTTTGAGGAATTGTGTTGGGATTTTGATAAGGATTGAGTTGAATCTGTAAATTGCTTTTGATAAATTGATCATTTTTACTATGTTAATTGTAGCAATCTACGAGCATAGAAGATCTTTCCACTTTCTGAGGTCTCCTACAATTTCTTTCTTGAAAGAATAGAAGTTCTTGTCATGCAGATTTTCATTTGTTTGGTTAGAGTTATTCTCAAATATATTATATTATTTGTGACTATTGTGAAGGGTTTTGTTTCTCTAATTTCTTTCTCAGCCCACTTATCATTTGTATATAGAAAGGCTATTGATTTATTTTAGTTAATTTTTTATCCAGCCTCATGGCTGAAGTTGTTTATCAGCTGCAGAAGTTCTCTGGTAGAATTTTGGGTTTGCTTATACATACTATCATACCATCTGTAAATAGTTATTATACTTTGATTTCTTCTTTACAAATTTATTTCAACTTGACCTCCTTTTTTGTTGACTTATGGCTCTAGCTAGAAGTTTGAGTACTGTATTGAATAGATATGGGGAATGTGGGCATCTTTGTCACGTCCCTGATTTTAGTGGGATTGCTTCAAGTATCTCTCCATTTAATTTGATATTGGCTGGTAGTTTCCTGTGTATTCCTCGAACTATATTTGGTTATTGGCCTTGAATTCCTCATATCTCACAGGCTTTTAACTTGAATGGTGTTGTATTTTCTCAAATGCTTTTTAAGCATCTATTGAGATGATCATGTGTTCTTTTTCTCTGAGTTTGTTTATATAGCAGATTATGTTAATGGTGTTCATATATTCCACCAACCTTACATCCCTGGGATGAATCCTACTTGATCATAATGAACAATGGTTTTGATGTGTTTTGAATTTGGTTTGCAAAATTTTTTATTGAATATTTTTGCATTGATATTCATTAGCTAAACTATTTTGATCCTTGTATGGTTTAGGTATCAGAGTAGTTGTGGCTTCATAGAATGAATTAGGTACTATTCCTTCTGTTTTGAATTTATGGAATATTTTGAAGAGTATTAGTTTTAGCTCTTTATTGTATGTCCAGTAGAATTCTGCATGAAATCATTTTGGCACTGGGCTTTTTTTTTTTTTTTTTTTTTTTTTTTTTTGGCTGGCAGGTTTTTATTGACTTTTTGTATTTTCTTAAGGGATATAGGCCTGTTTACATAATTTCCCTACTCGTGATTTTAAATTTGGTCATGTGAATCTGTCTAGAAAATCAACCATTTCATCTAGATTTTTCCAGTATTGTTGAGTATATGCTTTTGTAGTAGGTTCTGATGTTTTTGTTTTTGTTTTTGTTTTTTTATTTCCTCAGTTTCAGTTTTTATGTCTCACTTTTCATTCTTCTTTTGTTAATTTGGATACTTTCTCTGGGCCATTTATATACTTTCACTAGGGTTTTATCTATACTGCTGACTTTCTCAAAGAACTAACTTTTGATGTGATTGATCCTGTGTACCTTGTTTACTATTTGGTTGATTTGAGCCTTGAATTTGACAATTTCTTGCCCTCTACCCATCTTGAATGAGTTAGCTTCCATTTATTCTACAGCTCTCAGGTGTGCTATTAAGCTGCTAGTGTAGAACCTCTCCAATCCCTTTACCAGGGATTTAGTCCTATGAATTTTCATCTTAGCATTGTTTTCATTGTGTCTCATAAATTTGGGAATGCTGTGTCATCATTTTATTGAATTCCAAAAAGCTTTTAGTTTCTTACTTTCTTCTTTGACTCAATTATCATTGAGTAGACAGTTGTTCAGCTTCCACGGGTATCTTCATTTTCTGTTGTTTTTGTTGTGAATGAAGACCAGCCTTAATCCATGGAAATCTAATAGGATGCATGGGATTGTTTCGCTTTTCTTGTATCAGTTCAGGTTTGTCTTATGACCAAGTATATGGTCAATTTTGGAGATGGTACCATGAGGTACTGAGAAAAAGGTATATTCTTTCATTTTAGTGGGAAATACTCTGAAGATATTTCTTAAATGCCTTGGGTTCATAACATCTACAAGTTTCATTGTGTCTCTTTTTAGTTTCAGATTCAATTAACTGTCCATTAGTGAGTATCCAGGGTTTTTATGTTTCCCCACTCCTTTTCTTTAGAGTCTAATGTGTATTTTGAGCTTTAGTAAAGTTTCAGTTATGAATATAGGTGCACTTGAATTTGGGTCATAGGTGTTCAAAATTGAGACTTACTTTTAGAGGATTTTTTTCTTTTCATGAATATCAAGGGTCCTTCCTCATCGTGCTTGATAACTTTTTGTTCAACATCTATTTTATTGTGTTTTAGGATGGCAACTCCAGCTTGTTTCTTGAAACCATTTTCTTAGAAGACTTTTTCCAGGCTTTTACTCTTAGGTAGTATCTGTGTTTTTCATTTAGGTGTATTTCTCATTTGTGGCAAAATGCTGGGTCCTGTTTGACTATCCACTCTCTTACATTGTGTCTATTTATAGGGGAACTGAGTCCACTGATGTTGAGAGATATTAAAGACAAATGATTTGCTGTTTGTTGTTATAGGAGGCAGTATGTGCATGTTATTTATTCCTTTTGCCTTTGTTGCGAAATGATTAATATCTTGGGTTTTCTTTGTTGCATCTATCCTCCTCCTTTTGTTGGAGTTTTCCTTCTAGAATCCTCTTTTGGACTGGATTGGTAGATAGATACCCTTTAAATTTAGTTTTGTCCTCAAATATTTTGGTTTCTCCATCTATGTTGATTGAGAATTATGCTATGTATAGTAGCCTGGGTTGGCATTTGTGTTCTTTAGGGTCTGCATGACTTCTGTCCAGATTCATGTGACTTCTAGTACCTGTGTTGAAAAATCTGATGTAATTCTTATAGGTCTGCTTTTATGTGTTACTCGGTCTTTTCCCCTCAAAGCTTTTAACATTCTTTCTTTGTTCTGTGCATTTAATGGTTTGATTATTAGGTAATGAGAGTATTTTGTTTTTCTGGTCCAATATATTTGTAGTTCTGTAGGCTTATTGTACCTTTATGGCCATCTCTTTCTTCGGGTTGGGGAAGTTTTCTACAATAATTTTGTTCAAGATGTGTTCAGGTCCTCTATTCCTTTTATTCTTAGATTTCTGCTTTTTATTGTGAATTACCAAGATGTGGGGTTTGAATTTTATTGACAGTTGTTTCAATAACTTGTCAGGTGTTACTGCACCTGAGAGTCTCTCTTTTATCTCTTGTATTCTGTTGTTCATACTTACATCTGTAATTCCTGATCTATTTCCTAGGTTTTCCATGATAACAGTTCCCTCCATTTTTGCTTACTTCATTGTTTCTACTTCTACTTTTAGGTCTTGTACAGCTTTGTTCAATTCCTTTCCTTGTTTCATAGTGTTTTCCTGTATTTCTTTAAGAAATGTGTTTCGTCTTTAAGGGCTTCTACCTATTTAACCTTTGTGTTCCTGTATTTCTTTCAGTGCATTGTTTTTATCCTCCCTAAAGGACTCTTCTTCCTGATTTTCAGGTTCATTGGTATATCCAGGTATATTCTGTGTTGGGAGAATCGGGTTCTGATGATGCCAAAGTGTATTGGCTCCTGTAGCTTATGGTCTTATGCTTGACACTCATTATCTGGATATCCCTGATAGCCCTGTTCTGGGTATTGCCTGCCTCTGTGTCCCTGACTGCTGCAGGTCTCCTGGTAGGCCTATGGCCCTGGCTATAGCAGACCTCCTATTAGGCCTTCAGGCTGTGGGGTCTTCAGAATGGCATGTACACTGGTGAACTGCTGCCCTGGCTACAGCAGTTCTTCTGGGAGACCTTCAGGTTTTGGGGTCTTCACAGGGTGAGTTGAGCTGCTGATTTGTTGCCCTGGTTGCAGGGGATCTCCCTGGAAGCCTTCAGATTCTTGAGTCTTCACAGTAGCAGTCAAAGCAGTTGCTCTGAGAGTAGCTGTTCTCCTGGGAAGCCTTCAGATTGCAGATTCATTGCCTTGTGTGTAGCAGAAATCCAAGAAGTTTTCAGACTGTTGGGTCAGTTGTCCAGGATGCACATGACCTCCTGGGGGGTCTTCAGACTGTGGTGCATTCACAGGGGAAGACAAATTGATGAAATGCCCTGGAAATGGCACAGAAAGGAAGGGAATAGAATTCAAAAGGGTGGAGTTGGGGGGGCAGTGATGGCTTCGAACACCACTGGACTCCTCAGGACTCTGACTGCTGCAATTGCTGGGGTTTGGGAGGGATTTTTTATTTTTTATTAGATATATTTCTTTACTTACATTTAAGATGTTCCCCTTCCCGGTTTCCTGTCCATACACCCACCTTCCCTCACTTCCCCCTCCTCCATATAAGTATTCCCCCTATATGGCCCCCTTACTGCCCCCTATTCCATGCACTGGGGGTCCAACCATGGCAGGACCAAGGGCTTCCCCATCCACTGGTGCCCCAACAAGGCTATTATCTGCTACACATGCAGTTGAAGCCCTGGGTCAGTCCATATATATAGTCTTTTGGTAGTGGTTTAGTCCCTGGAAGCTCTGGTCGATTGGCATTGTTATTGCAATCTGGGGTTGCAAGCTCCTTCAACTCTTTCAATACTTCCTCTAATTTTCTCCTAGAGGGTCCTGTTCTCAGTTCAGTGGCTTATTTCTAGCATTGACCTCTGAATTGGACATGCTCTGGATGTGTCTCTCAGGGGAGATCTATATCCGATCCCTTCCAGCATGCATTTTTTAGCTTCATCAATCTTATCTAGTTTTGGTGGCTGTATATATGGGCCACATGTGGGGCAGGCTCTGAATGACGATTCCTTGAGTTGATGCTCTAAACTTTGCTTCCATATCCCCTCCTATAGATATTTTCCCCTTTAAAGAAGGAATGGTGGCATCTGCATTTTGGTCATTTTTCTTTTTGAACTTCCTGTGGTCTGTGGATTGCATCTTGGGTAATTCAAACTTTTTGGCTAATATCCACTTATCGATGAGTGCCTGCCAAGTTTGTTTTTCTGTGATTGAGTTACCTCAGTCAGATGATATTTTCTAGTTCATTCCATTTCCCTATGAATTTCGTGAAGTCATTGTTTTTGATAGCTGAGTAGTACTCCATTGTGTAGATATACCACATTTTTTGAAACCATTCCTCTGTTGAAGGGCTTCTGGGTTCTTTCCAGCTTATGACAACTATATATAAGGCTACTATGAACTTAGTGGAGCATGTGTCTTAGGTATATGTTGGGGCATTTTTTGGGTATATGCTCCAGAGAGGTATAGCTGAGTCCTCAGGCAGTGCAATGTCCAATATTCTGAGGAACTTCCAGACTGAGTTCCACAGTGGTTGTACCAGTTTTCAATCCCACCAACAATGCAGGAGTGTTCCTCTTTCTAACATCCTTGCCAGCATCCGTTGTCACGTGAGTTTTTGATCTTTGCCATTCTCACTGGTGTGATGTGGAATCTCAGGGTTGTTTTGGTTTGCATTTCCCTGATGACTAAGGATGTGGAACATTTCTTTAGGTGCTTTTTGGCCATTCAATAATCCTCATCTGAGAACATTTTGTTTAGTTCTGTACCCCATTTTTAATAATGTTATTTGGCTCTCTGGAGTCTACCTTCTTGTGTTCTTCATTTAGCCCTCTATCAGATTTAGGATTAGTAAAGATATTTTCCCAATCTGTTGGTTGCCATTTTGTCCTAAGGACAGTGTCTTTTGACTTACAGAAGCTTTGCAATTTTATGAGGTTCCATTTGTTGATTCTTGACCTTTGAACATGAGCCATTGTTGTTTTGTTCAGGAAATTTTCCCCAGTGCCCATGTGTTAGAGACACTTCCCCACTTTTTCTTCTGTTAGTTTGAGTGTATCTGGTTTGATGTGGAGGTCCTTGATCCACTTGGACTTAAGCTTTGTACAGGGTGATAAGCATGGATCAATTTGCATTCTTCTACATGCTGACTTCCAGTTGAATCAGCACTATTTGTTGAAAATCCTATCTTTCTTCCATTGGATGCTTTTAGCTATTTTGTGAAAGAGCAAGTGACCATAAGTATGTGGGTTCATTTCTGGGTCTTCAATTCTGTTCCACTGATCTATCTGCCTATCCCTGCATCAATACCATATAGTTTTTCTGACTATTGCTCTGTAATACTGCTTGAAGTCAGGGATGATGATGAGGGGATCTGGGGTTCTTTTTTTTTTTTTTTTTTTTGAGGACATAAAAGCTTCTTAAAAATTAAGATAAAGCCAAAATACTCTCAAGATTAGAGATTAAAAAACAAAACAAAACAAAAAGAGGAAACAGATAAGTCCCAAAATGGAGTGAGGGGGGACAAATAAAAATGAAAGTCTAGAACATTGCTTGATAGTGAAAAATGCTTTAAAATTTGAATAAATGTAGGAAAATGAGTTAAAATTTTATAGTCAGACAAAGCATCTTCACAGACTGCAAAATTTTTTCAATTATATTTGTTTTCTATTTACAATGATCATGGCACATTGAAACATTCTATTTCATAGTGACAGAGCTGGGTGAGTGTTTACTGTTGGAAAATAGTATTCCTCTATGTTATCAACCATGATTGTAATATTTATTTGCTTATTTAACCTGTCATTAGCTTTGATATCATGACCAATAGTAATGTCTACTGTTTATTATTTTTAATGGAGTTTATTTGTGAATTATCTCAATTTTTAATAATCTTGAGTGTCAACTTTAACAGTATTGTAGGCTAAATTCACTTTTGTTTCTTAGAACCAGGGTCTAAATTTAATTTCATTTCCTGTTTATTTTTATAAATTGTTTCCTTTATTTGATATTTAAATTATTTCTGAAATTTAGAAATAATGTAGATCAATTTTATTTTCTCTTTTCAACTCTATACATTCAATATTATAAACTTCTGAGTGTAACTTCATACATAAAGGTTGCAACATGGCAACATGTCTTTTTTCTATCAATTATTTTAGTATAGAATAGAGGGTAGGCAGGGCATAGGTAGGGGAAATGAAAGGGTAATAGAGGCAGAGAAAGGCAGAGAGAGAAGGGGGGTGTTTAGAGAGAGAGGGGAGGGGAAGAAGGAGGAGGAAGTGAAAGTGGAAGAGGAAGAGGAGGAACAGGAAGGGGGGAAAGAAGGAGGAGGAAAGAAGGAGGAGGAAAGAAGGAGGAGGAGAAGAACAACAACAAGAACAAGAAGAACAAGAAGAAAAAGAAAAAGAAGAAGAAGAAGAAGAGGAGGAGGAGGAGGGGGAGAAGGAGGAGGAGGGGGGGGGGGAGGAGGAAGAGGAGGAGGAGGAGGAGGAGAGGCCAGCCAGGAACACATGGAGAAAGGGGGGAAGGGAATGGAGAGAGAGGTGGGGGGAAGGGGCAAGAGAATAGAGCGGGAGCAAAAAGGCAAGACCAAGAGCTTTTCTATCGATATTATGGTGTAATTTTCTTAAATATCAGAAGATAGCATTAGGTCCCCTAGAACTGGAATTGAAGGTGTTTATAAACTTCTTGATGTGGATGTTTTGAAACGAATTTGGGTCTTCTAAAGAAAAACACATGCTCCTAAACACTAAATTATCTCTCTAGTCCAGGTCACAGCTTTTTCTGTGGTGCTTGTCTGGAACAGTCCACTAACTTAAAATTCTGTCTTATCAGGTTGCCATTTCTGCATTTTGTTTTGTTTTGTTTTTTTTAAGATATGCAAGGCGTTTGTATGTTTGAGTCCATGTTTTTCTACTTTGTTATATTCTTCCGCTTCAATTCTTTTTTATTTATTTATTTATTTTTTTTATTATCGTGAGTATTTCTTATATACATTTCAAGTGTTATTCCCTTTCCCGGTTTCCGGACAGACATCACCCTCCCCCCTCCCCTTCCTTGTGGGTGTTCCCCTCCCAAACCTCCCCCCATTGCCACCCTCCCCGCATAGTCTAGTTCACTGGGGGTTCAGTCTTAGCAGGACCCAGGGCTTCCCCTTCCACTGGTGCTCTTACTAGGATATTCATTGCTACCTATGGGGACAGAGTCCAGGGTCAGTCCATGTATAGTCTTTAGGTAGTGGCTTAGTCCCTGGAAGCTCTGGTTGCTTGACATTGTTGTACTTTTGGGGTCTCGAGCACCTTCAAGCTCTTCCAGTTCTTTCTCTGATTCCTTCAACGGGGGACCTATTCTCAGTTCAGTGGTTTGCTGCTGGCATTCGCCTCTGTATTTGCTGTATTCTGGCTGTGTCTCTCAGGAGCGATCTACATCCGCCTCCTGTCGGTCTGCACTTCTTTGCTTCATCCATCTTGTCTAATTGGGTGGGATCTGGGGTTCTTACCACTTGACTTGTGTGCAGAGGAATTCCTGCGAGGCCTTCAGCCTTTGGTATCTTCATAGGAGCAGATAAGCTGGTTCCAATATTTCTAACCTGTGTTTGGCCCTGACATTCAGTATAAAAACAAAGAAATGAGAAAGAGGTTGTGTCTTGACAACTCACATAACTTATTGTATTACACAAAAATAATCACTTTTCTGGTTTTTGTTGTTGTTGTTGTTGTTGTTCATATAAAACATTAGAAAGCTGCCATGCAAATGAACATTTTTGTTTCAATTGTTCTTCTCAGTTTAAAAAGATAAGTAATTTTCTAACATTCTTTAAACAACAGAAAAATCCAAGGGGGGATTAGGGAGGATTATAAAGTAACTGTGGCAAGGGAAATTATCATGAAGGAACAAACAAAACAAAACAAACAAACAAAAATAAAAATCAACAACAAATATTCTGAAGAATCTTGGCTATCACTTTGGACTAGAATTAGAACCATTTTTCAATTTACATAGATTTAGTGATAGACCAATTGAGAGAACTAATGAAATCTTTCTTAAGGAAAAAGTACCAAAGGTAAGTTTTGTACTTGTTCGGTGTCTAAGCTGTTCCTTAAAGGTAATTCCACCGTCTAAAGTAGCGTAATCAAGGGTGTCATACAGAAGAATAGAGTTGTCATGAGTGTAACAAGGTTAAAAGTTTAAAGTAATATCTTCACTATTGGAAAAATGCCTATGTGCATTTTAAATGAGTCAGCACCTGAAAGGGGTTACAAAGCAATCCGTCATGTGACTTGTGGCAAAAGGAAGTACAGTGGTAGGATGTAAAGACACCCTTTTCTCACAAATTTGCATACCTAAAAAGACTGGCCTGGTTATGAAATCTGAAGTTGATTTACTTGAAATAAAACTGAAGTGACTAGGCAGCAGTGTTAAGACGAGAGGTATAAATCCCAGATCTCAGGATCAGCCACACACAGACTCCTATCCTTCCTGCCCACTTCTGCCTTCAGAAAGACAAGTAAGTGCTTCCAGCTATCATTATTGAACAGAATGAACTATGTTTGAGGATAAAAATGTTGTGTTTTATATCATGTGTATGTGACATTTTGCCTGATTGCACTTCTCATGATCTGCTGAAGAAAAGTTAAACACTGACTTTATTCAATTTGTTTCTTATCTAAGTAATTTATTTTGACTTAAACATATGTATCTTGCCAAGAATATAGGATTTGTGTCTGGCAACTGTAGAAATTAAATGAAAAAGTGAAGAGGAGATTTTTGGACACCTATCTGCCAAGACGCTACAGAAATATTTATCTTAGAATTCATTTTAAACCTTTCCCCCAAATTGAACACAAGTGGTGAGGATGGAAAGATAAAAGGATTATGTATTAGCTGCTTGCAAAGCATTAAAGACACTGACTTCTTGCCTTCTAGTTAGGAGATGTACATTGCAGAAAGCTTAAAAAAGTAATAATAAATTTGTTTCCAAGAATCTGATAATAGAGGTCTGTCATTTTCTTTATGAACTGATCATTACTGAGTAATGCTTTATTTAGTGAAGTCATCCTAACCTTTGTGCTGGATTTATGCTGTTCTAGGACTTTAAGGTCACACAAAGCCATCATGCATTTGTTTGCTAAAGCGACTACTCAATTCACACTTGAGCTGTACAGGCAGCTCAGAGACTCAGAGGACAACATCTTCTATTCCCCTCTCAGCATAATGACAGCATTAGCAATGCTCCAGCTAGGAGCCAAGGGAAACACTGAAAAACAAATTGAGAAGGTAGGTCTAAGCTTCATTTCATTGGCCAGTTTGAACTTGTCTCTCCAGGACTCTATCAGTGTACAGGTAAACGACAATGCACTCTAATCCCTGGGATGAAGAACAAGATACTGAGTAGGCATTGCCATGTCTGTGAATATGGGACTACGGGAGGGACACACCCTTCCCAAGCACCATCCAGTGCTTGATATCCACTGGGTTCTAGGCTAGGATAACAGCCTTCAAGTCTCCAACAGCAATAAACTTTCTTAAACTATACAGACTATTGATGCAAGCAATGTGTTGGTTCACATCTTTGGAATATGAATGGATGTGTTCTCAAAACACTGGCAGGACAGACATCTATTTTTATGACTGGTGATAGACAGATCAGCTATATGGTGTTGTTTGCAAACTCTTGTACAAATGGTTAGTACATTTTTTCCAAATTTTCAAGTTTTTTTACTTTATTTTTCAGGGGTTGCTTCTGTTTTTATTTCCTTTAATTTAGGCATAATTTTAAGTGAACTTTTCTTATTGCATTTAATGTGTCTCTCAGGTTATTCAATTCCATGAAACCACAAAGGAGAAAACAGAAAAGTCTGCAGATTGTCATGTAAGTGCAGGGTACCTCATGCATAGAAAAGCTTCAGATTTTTGACAGCTTTATAATTGAAAGGGAACATTTTACATTTAAAAGAATCAGTCTGTAGTGGAATTTCCAAACAAAAGAGGGTGGGAGGTGAAGTAGTGTCACACTTCTTTCTCATAGACATTATGTTCATTAACTACAGAAGTTCAGTATTGAATGGAGATGAGGATGGCCAAGATTAAGTCTAGCTCTGCCCCTCATAGATGGGAAACATGAGCAAAGCTCTGCCCCAGTGTACTGGGACTACATTCCAGCAAAGCGGGAGTAATGAGGATATACACACAAAACATATACACACCAAAATGTGTCTGGCTTGCTAAAAGTAAGATAGCATTTGAAAGTTTAGACAACAGTATTTTTCATTATCACGATAATATTCTTAAAACAATTTTATCTTAATTCAACAATTGGATTAAGAGAAGTAAGAATATATTCATATACTAAGACAAATAAGCACATCTTGGAAAATGACTGTTATCACACCTCTTTGTAGTTAGCACCTTAACCATGCTACCTTCTGAGCAGGAAAAGATAACTGTTCTGATTCAGACATACTTATATTCGCAATTTGGCTCTGGAGCATCTCTTTGGAGAAATCATTAAATTCTCTGAATCTTTTTGTTTTTTATCTAGACATACTCAGACTGATATTATTGCCATGTAGTCCATCCCCTAGATTAATCGTGGGCATATGCTATCTTACAATCAGAGAATATCTACTATGAGAGAAGAAAAATAAATCTTAATCAACATCTCTTACACAATGCCATTAAAGTATATTTATATATGTATATACATATATATATATTATCATTTCTGACAATAATACCATTTTAAATGGGCAAACAATATAAACATGTATTAGGGATTGTTAGAAATGACATAGAAGCTATAGTTTTAAAGAACGTATGCCCCAACTGTCTAAAAGTAATACATATTTGGTTCAAAGCACAGCTAACCAGATTATGTAGAAGAAAAAAGTCATTTATGAAAGGAGTTGAATGTAAACTATAGACATTTACAGTAAAATATAACAAACATCAGAAAATGTTCAATAACTTGTCATTGAGATTACAAGTGTTTGGGTATTTATTTTGTGGGTTTAGTATTTATATTAGCAGAGTAATTTCATGAACATGTGTTTGATATTGAAGGATGAAGAAAGTGTGCATGAACAATTTCAAAAGTTAATGACTCAGTTAAACAAATCCAATGATGCTTATGACCTGAATTCTGCCAACAGTATCTATGGAGCAAAGGGTTTCCCATTTCTTCAGGTAAGTTGCACTTGGTTCTGCATCCATTTAATCTGGATCCTAGGTCCTGCATATCAGAAAGGCCATATGTGTAAGTCAATCCAGGCAGATTCAGACAGAAAAAACTTGTTCAGGGAGCACCGACTTCATAGACAAAGTTTCTAACCCACTGGGTTGTCCAGGAGCCTAGTGATTTACGTATGATGCAAAGGCTCTGGAACTCTTCAATGAAACATTGTAGACATCCAGACCTTGTTGTGAGATGTTAGGAATGACCCAGCACTGACTCACAGAGATGACAGAAAGAGATTACTTCAAGTGGGATATTTCTGGACTAGGCAGGCTTGGGGAAATCCTGGGAAGAACTAGGGAGGTAGCAGATAATATAGCATTTCCTCCATGTGATCAAAGGAGATTGCAATGGTTGAACTGAGTGGTAATATACCTCATCAGTCAAACAGCTCTCTCGGGACAATTTACTATGAAATTTGTGAGTCAGGCTCTTTTCCACCTGTCCTCTGCCAGTGGTATGTTACTGTAAGATTGCCTTCAATCTACTGTGTTCTCACATTGCCTCCATATTACCTGAGTAAAAAAAATCTATGTATTCATAGACTAACAGTTGCCATCAGCATCAGAAATCTGATTATACTCTCATCAAAACTAATACAATTTAAATGAGGTTCAAGTAATCTTTAATTCTTTTTGCTTCTTTTACATCTCAAAGACATTTTTGGAAGACATTAAGGAATATTACCAAGCTAATGTGGAATCCCTTGACTTTGCACATGCCGCAGAAGAAAGTGAAAAGAAGATTAATTCCTGGGTGGAAAACCAAACAAATGGTATTGAATGGGAGGGCCACTGGAGATTATGGGGTGGTCTCTGTAAATATGAAGTGAGGCAAGAGGAACTATGGAGAAGTTGGCAGAAAGCCAATCCGTTTAAATACAACAGGGTGAACAGTGATAAGTGTTCAGTGGTGAACTCTTGTAAAGCATCCTCCAGAAAAGCTCCTTGTACTGATGATAGACACTTTGTTCTTTCAATTGAAGGAAAAATCAAAGACTTATTTCCTATGGGAAGCCTGGACAGGAGAACTGTCCTGGTTCTAGTGAATGCAGTCTATTTCAAGGGACAATGGAATCACAAATTTGATGAACAGCGTACCACAGAAGACAAGTTTTGGCTGAACAAGGTACTGTTGGCAGTTTATTTACATAATGCCATTTGGTGATGTGTGAATGATTTAGCTTCAATATAAGTGGTGCCACAGAAAGTCCAAAATGAAAAATGCCATGTGTTTTATTTTTTAATTTAACTAGTAGCAACTAGAAAGACTTTTGTCTAGGCTTCAGAAAACATCAGGGTTATCCCTTCAAAGGATGCTGATGTGTGTTGTATCTTGAAAATGTCATCTGTGCTGTTCTATGTCACCCTTGATGTGTGTTTGACATGCTGATTTGTTGCAGAATACAAGTAAACCTGTCCAGATGATGAGGCAAAAAAATGAGTTTAACTTCATCTTTCTGGATGATGTGCATGCTAAGATGGTGGAAATACCATACAAAGGCAAGGAGCTAAGTATGTTCATCCTGCTGCCAGTGGAAATTGATGGTCTGAAGAAGGTAAAGTTTCTGTGTTTTTTCTTCCATTATGTGATTCTTCCTAATGGAGCAAATTCAACTAAGAAAAGTAATTAAACATGACAATAATGAAAATTTGAAAAGGAGATATTGTACTGCATGCAGGAGTATAAGCATTTTATACAGAGCCTGAATCATACTGCATGCTTGCCTAATCATGAATTAAGCAAAGTTATGAATGTTAAATATCAACAAGATGCCACTAAAGGGAACTAGTCAAACTTTATTGAAAGAAATATATAGCAGTGTAGAAAGTGATTATAACTATTTTGAATAAAAAAAATAAAAATCAAGGAAATTGAATAAAATCAAAAAATGTAATATTATGTACAGGAAAATATAAAGAATCACCTGTTAAAATAAGATAGGTGGCTGGGAGCATAAACAATTATGTATACAATTTATTTTGTACAAAACAATGATTCTGGTTTTGGATATCAGAAATAAAATTTTACTTGAAATTTTCTAAATAAATAATATCTAAACCAAAAATCAGTACTTATTTATTGCTAACGGTTTCACTTTAAATCATTGTCCATGTAAGTTACAGTCTTTCTGTCAATCATGGCAATGTCTTCTACTTTTACAGCTTGAAGAACAGCTCACTGCTGACAAGTTACTAGAGTGGACAAGAGCAGAGAACATGAACATGATCGACTTGTATTTGTCTTTGCCACGGTTCAAAGTGGAAGAGAAGTATGACCTCCCAGGTCCGTTGCAGCACATGGGGATGGTGGACGCCTTTGACTCAAAGAAGGCTGACTTCTCAGGCATGAGCAGCACTCAAGGTCTAGTGGTGTCTAAAGTTTTACACAAGTCCTTTGTGGAGGTAAATGAAGAGGGGACAGAAGCTGCTGCCGCCACAGGGATGGTAATCAGTTTAACATCAGTAAAGATAACCGAAGACTTCAATTGTAATCACCCTTTCCTATTCTTCATCAAGCACAAAGATACCAACAGCATCCTCTTCTTTGGCAGAATGTCTTCTCCTTAAGTGTGGTGGCTGTGTCTTGTGTCCAGAAATAAAACAAAGTTGCTGCAGCTACGTTAGCCTGGAAACAAGTTTCTATTGCTTCATTTTTCTTTTCCATCTCAGAGTCCCTACTAAGAATGCATTAGTGAGGGAAGGATAGCTCTATTATCTCTATCCCTTCTTGCTTTCCTTCTTTTTTCTATATATACATACATTATCTGAAGAAAAATTCAACAAACAGATGAAGGGATGATTAAACACAGTTTCTTCTACTGTAGCATGAATCTGTGACCTGCGTTAAGTGAGCTGGAGAAAAATCATATCTTCTTTTAAAACTGATTAATATAATCATCTATATTGCTTTAGGAGATATCTAGACACTTCTTAAGCTTATAAATGTTGTGAAGTTACAAATTACATTTTCAATAAAATAATGATCTTTTCGATGTATTCATTCCTTTATTTTCAATTGTAAAATGCCAATTATTCAGGGAGGGAAAGTTCAAAGCAATTTCATCTATGCTAAATCTGGGATCCTGTGCAAATACATTCCTACACGTGTTTTTTTTTTAAATTTTTGACAGCAACTACATTTTGTGGGTTAATGCCTTATATATTGCAGTACCAGGGATCAAACTCAAGGCCTCTTGTACACCAGATAAGTTCTCTAACACTAAGCCCAGCCTCTGGCCCTAATAAAATTTTAAATACTAATATGTGGAGGGAAATTTTCATCAGAAATGAACAGATTGGAAACATTAATATTCACATAATTTCTTATATCAGGATCCTTGGTGAGAGATCACTAGAGATCCATGTTGTCCAATGCAATAATCATTAGAAAGCTGTCATCCCAAGTAAATTAAATGAAGACACTTTAAGCTAATTAGTCTACTTTCTTCACCATTAGCTGATATAGCTAGCATATGTGCCTTAGACCATAGAATTTTCAACCCATTTATCATTCTGATTCTATCACCACAGAACACATAACAGTTCAGCTTAGGAATCTAGATAATTCCATGACAAAAATTAACATCAGGACCTTAAGTGGGAACTTAGTAAATAAAAATAGAAAGGGTTAAATTTTTCACAGTTAAAATAGAGCTATTCAAATTTCAAATCCAACTTTAGTTTGAATAGAAATCAGTAGACAGATTAAACCCATATTACTATAAGAGAAAATAAATGGCTTTTATTCTTAACAATAGCACACAAAGTAGTTAGCGAGTCAGTCCACCTATAGAGCATGGCATGTTTTCTGTTTTTACAAGGAACAAATGATGACCTGAGCACATGTGAATAAAGAGAACCTAACTCTGGAGGAATATTTAAGAAACTGCATACCTGACCTTCAAGTCTTTCTGGGAATGAGAAGTCTCACAGTGTTTTGAGCAAAAGACAGCTCAGCAACTCTGTTGATCTGCTTTGAATTCAGTTGACACAGCAGGAAGAGCATGTTGGCCTTCTCTAATACTTCTGCTCATCTTTAACCACCCCACTATTTTCTAAACTTTAAAGAGGATAGGCTCTTCCTTCAGCTCACACTCACTGACTTCTAGAAAACTGTAAGACTTGTGTAAAGCTCTTCAGATATAAGGATCCTATTCTCCAGGTAGTCCCAGATCAGGTTAACTTTGACTTTCAAAAACAGTAGAGGTCAACTTTCTGTTTATTGTTCTGGAAAAAAAAACAAACCCTGAGAGAGAACTCACAGCCAGGACAGGTGGGCACTCCTGAGACTGCAGAGCAGGAGAAACCACCAATACGGCCTACCCCTGCCCACATTCCTGGCCCAAGAGGAAAGTATACATAGCCTCTGGGAATTGGATGATAGGAGCACTTGAAGGGCAGATTCCCCCACAGTCCAGACACCGGCAGGACATGAAGGGAATTGGTCAAAAGTTCTCTGCTCCCATATCCTGAGGAAGGGAGAGCTAAACCTTCAGAGGGGCAGACGTGCCTGGGAAGCCACAGGAGAGTACACTCTGCGCACATTTCTGACTCCAGAGGAAAACACCTAACGCCATCAGAGACGCCACTGCACGGGGGCCCTGGGAAAAGGCTGTGCAGGCCCTCCTGGGTGCCGCCCTCACAGAGAGCTCAAAAGCAGCCCCCCACCAGCAACTTGGGCCTCTGAACCACAGGTAAGACCAACTTTTCTGCTCCAAGCAACCTGCCTGGTGAACTCAGGACACAGATCCACAGGAACAGCTGAAGACCAGTAGAAAGGAAAGACTACACGCCTGAAAGCAGAACACTCGGTTCCCATAACTGGCTGAAAGAAAACAGGAAAACAGGTCTACAGCACTCCTGACACACAGGCTTATAGGACAGTCTAGCCACTGTCAGAAATAGCAGAACAAGGTAATACCAGATACAACCTGATGGCGAGAGGCAAGCACAGGAACCCAAGCAACAGAAATCAGGACTACATGACACCATAAGAGCCCAATTCTCCCACCAAAGCAAACACTGAATATCAAAACACACCAGAAAAGCAAGGTATAGATTTAAAATCACATTTGATCATGACGCTGGAGGACTTCAAAGAAGACATGAAGAACTCCCTTAGAGAAATGCAGGAAAACATAAATAAGCAAGTAGAAGCCTACAGAGAGGAATCACAAAAATCCCTGAAAGAATTCCAGAAACACAATCAGACAGGTGAAGGAATTAAAATTGGAAATAGAAGCAATAAAGAAAGCACAAAGGGAAACATCCCTGGATATAGAAAACAAAAGGAAGAGACAAGGAGCCGCAGATACAAGCAACACAAACAGAATACAAGAGATAGAAGAGAGAATCGGAGGAGCAAAAGATTCCATAGAAATCATCAACACAACGGTCAAAGAAAATGTAAAACAGAAAAAGCTACTGCTTCAAAACATACAGGAAATCCAAGACTCAATGAGAAGATCAAAACTAAGGATAGAAGAGAGTGAAGACTCCCCACTCAAAGGACCAGTAAATATCTTCAACAAAATCATAGAAGAAAACTTCCCTAACCTAAAGAAAAAGATGCCCATAAGTATACAAGAAGCCTACAGAATTCCAAATATATTGGACCAGAAAAGAAACTCCTCCTGTCACATAATATCAATACACCAAATGCACAAAATAAGAAAGAATATTAAAAGCAGTAAGAGAAAAAGGTCAAGTAACATATAAAGGCAGACTTATGAGAATCACACCAGACTTCTTACCAGAGACTATGAAAGCCTGGACAGATGTCAAACAGACCCAAAGAGAACACAAATGCCAGCCGAGGTTACTGTTTCCTGAAAAACTCTATTAACATAGATCGAGAAACCAAGATATTCCATGAAAAAACCAA
Organism: Rattus norvegicus; assembly: GCF_021556685.1. NCBI lineage: Eukaryota > Metazoa > Chordata > Mammalia > Rodentia > Muridae > Rattus > Rattus norvegicus. The sequence goes on along the minus strand of NC_141546.1, from coordinate 23,553,146 downwards.
ATTTACACAGTATCTTTCTACAAATCCAGTGTTACAAAAAGTAATAAATGGTAAAGCCCAATATAAGGAGGCAAGCTACACCCTAGAAAAAGCAAGAAACTAATAATCTTGGCAACAAAAAAGAGAAGAAAAATATACAAACATAATCTCACATCCAAATATGAATATAACAGGAAGCAATAATCACTATTCCTTAATATCTCTCAACATCAATGGTCTCAACATTCCAATAAAAAGATATAGATTAACAAACTGGATACACAATGAGGACCCTGCATTCTGCTGCCTACAGGAAACACACCTCAGAGACAAAGACAGACACTACCTCAGAGTGAAAGGCTGGAAAAAAATTTCCAAGCAAATGGTCTGAAGAAGCAAGCTGGAGTAGCCATTCTAATATCCAATAAAATCAATTTTCAACTAAAAGTCATCAAAAAAGTTAAGGAAGGACACTTCATATTCATCAAAGGAAAAATCCACCAAGATGAACTCTCAATCCTAAATATCTATGCCCCAAATAAAAGGGCACCGACATACATAAAAGAAACCTTACTAAAGCTCAAAGCACACAGTGCACCTCACAAAATTATTGTAGGAGATTTCAACACCCCACTCTCATCAATGGACAGATCATGGAAACAGAAATTAAACAGAGACATAGACAGACTAAGACAAATCATGAACCAAATGGACTTAACATATATTTATAGAACATTCTAACCTAAAACAATAGGATATACCTTCTTCTCACAACCTCATGATACTTTCTCCAAAATTGACCATATAATTGGTCATAAAACAGGCCTCAACAGATACAGAAAGACAGAAATAATCCCATGAGTCCTAACAGACCACCACAGGCTAAAGCTGGTCTTCAATAACAATAAGGGAAGAATGCCCACATATCCATGGAAGTTGAACAATGCTCTATTCAATGATAGCCTGGTCAAGGAAGAAGTAAAGAAAGAAATTAAAGACTTCTTAGAATTTAATGAAAATGAAGGTACAACATACCCAAACTTATGGGACACAATGAAGGCTGTGCTAAGAGGAAAACTCATAGCGCTGAGTGCCTGCAGAAAGAAACAGGAGAAACATATATCAGCAGCTTGACAGCACACCTTAAAAGCTCTAAAACAAAAAGAAGCAAATACACCCAGGAGGAGTAGAAGGCAGGAAAGAATCAAACTCAGGGCTGAAATCAACCAAGTAGAAACAAAAGGGACCATAGAAAGAATCAACAGAACCAAAAGTTGGTTCTTTGAGAAAGTCAACAAGATAGATAAACCCTTAGCCAGACTAACGATAGGACACAGAGATCATGTACAAATTACCAAAATCAGAAATGAAAAGGGAGACATAACTGCAGAATCAGAGGAAATTCAAAAAATCATCAGATCCTACTACAAAAGCCTATATTCAACAAAACTTGAAAATCTGCAGGAAGTTGGGGATTTAGCTCAGTGGTAGAGCGCTTGCCTAGCAAGTGCAAGGCCCTGGGTTCGGTCCCCAGCTCCGGAAAAAAAGAAAAAAGAAAAAAAAAAAAAGAAAATCTGCAGGAAATAGACAATTTTCTAGACAGATACCAGGTACCGAAGTTAAATCAGGAACAGATAAACCATTTAAACAACCCCATAACTCTTAATGAAATAGAAGCAGTCATTAAAGGTCTCCCAACCAAAAAGAGCCCAGGTCCAGATGGGTTCAGTGCAGAATTCTATCAGACCTTCATAGAAGACCTCATATAAATAATATCCAAACTATTCCACAAAATTGAAACAGATGGAGCGCTACCAAATTCCTTCTATGAAGCCACAATTACTCTTATAACTAAACCACACAAACACCCAACAAAGAAAGAGAATTTCAGACCAATTTCCCTTATGAATATCAACACAAAAATACTCAATAAAATTCTGGCAAACTGAATCCAAGAGCACATCAAAACAATCATCCACCATGATCAAGTAGGCTTCATCCCAGGCATGCAGGGATGGTTTAATATACGGAAAACCATCAACGTGATCCATTATATAAACAAACTGAAAGAACAAAACCACATGATCATTTAATTAGATGCTGAGAAAGCATTTGACAAAATTCAACACCCCTTCCTGATAACAGTCCTGGAAAGAATAGGAATTCAAGGACCATACCTAAACATAGTAAAAGCCATAAACAGAAAACCAGTTGCTAACGTTAAACTAAATGGAGACAAACTTGAAGCAATCCCACTAAAATCACGGATTACACAAGGCTGCCCATTCTCTCCCTACTTATTCAATATAGTTCTTGAAGTTCTAGCCACAGAAATCAGACAACAAAAGGAGATCAGGGGGATACAGATTGGAAAAGAAAAACTCAAAATATCACTATTTGCAGATGATATGATAGTTTATTTAAGCGATCCCAAAAGTTCCACCAGAGAACTACTAAACCTGATACACAACTTCACCAAAGTGGCTGTGTATAGAATTAACTCAAAAGAATCAGTAGCCTTCCTCTATACAAAAGAGAAACAAGCCGAGAAAGAAATTAGGGAAACGACACCCTTCATAATAGTCCCAAATAATATAAAATACCTCTGTGTGACTTTAACCAAGCAAGTAAAAGATCTGTAGTATAAGAACTTCAAGCCTCTGAAGAAAGAAATTGAAGAAGTCCTCAGAAGATGGAAAGATCTCCCATGCTCATGGATTGGCAGGATTAACATAGTAAAAATGGCCATTTTACCAAAAGAGATCTACAGATTCAATGCAATCCCAATCAAAATACCAAAACAATTCTTCAGAGTTTGACAGAACAATTTGCAAATTCATCTGGAATAAGAAAAAACCCAGGATAGCTAAAGCTATCCTCAACAATAAACGGACTTCAGGGGGAATCACTACCCCTGAACTCAAGCACTATTACAGAGCAATAGTGAGAGAAAACTGCATGGTATTGGTACAGAGACAGGCAGACAGAACAGTGGAATAGAATTGAAGACCCAGAAATGAACCCACATACCTATGGTAACTTGATTTTTGACAAAGGAGCCAAAACCATCCAATGGAAAAAAAAGATAGCATTTTCAGTAAGTGGTGCTGATTCAACTGGAGGTCAGCATGTAAAAGAATGCAGATCTATCCATGCCTATCACCCTGTACATAGCTTAAGTCCAAGTTGATCAAGGACCTCCACATCAAACCGATGCACTCAACCTAATAGAAGAAAAAGTGGGGAACCTTCTCGAACACATGGGCACTGGAGAAAATTTCCTGAACAAAACACCAATGGCTTATGCTCTAAGATCAAGAATCGACAAATGGGATCTCATAAAACTGCAAAGCTTCTGTAAGGCAAAGGACACTGTTGTTAGGACAAAATCGCAACCAATAGATTGAGAAAAGATCTTTACCAATCCTACAAGAGATAGAGGACTTATATCCAAATATAAAAAGAACTCAAGAAGTTAGACCGCAGGGAGACAAATAACCCTATTAAAAAAATGGGGTTCAGAGCTAAACAAAGAATTCACAACTGAGGAATGCTGAATGGCTGAGAAACACCTAAAGAAATGTTCAACATCTTTAGTCATAAGGGAAATGTGAATCAAAACAACCCTGAGATTTCACCTCACACCAGTGAGAATGGCTAAGATCAAAAGCTCAGGTGACAGCAGATGCTGGCGAGGATGTGGAGAAAGAGGAACACTCCTCCATTGTTGGTGGGATTGCAGACTGGTACAACCATTCTGGAAATCAGTCTGGAGGTTCCTCAGAAAATTGGACATTGAACTACCTGAGGACCCAGCTATACCTCTCTTGGGCACATACCCAAAAGATGACCGAACATATAACAAAGACAAGTGCTCCACTGTGTTCATAGCAGCCTTATTTGTAATAGCCAGAAGCTGGAAAGAACCCAAATGACCTTCAACAGAAGGAATGGATACAGAAAATGTGGTACATCTACACAATGGAATCTTACTCAGCTATCAAAAACAATGACTTTATGAAATTCATAGACAAATGGAGGGAACTGGAAAATATCATCCTGAGTGAGGTAACCCAATCACAGAAAAACACACATGGTATGCACTCATTGATAAGTGGCTATTAGCCCAAATGCTTGAATTACCCTAGATGCACAAAACACATGAAACTCAAGAAGGATGACCAAAATGTGAATGCTTCATTCCTTCTTTAAAGGGGAACAAGAATACCCTTGGCACAGAATAGGGAGGCATAATTTAGAACAGATGCAGAAGGAACACCCATTCAGAGCCTGCCCCACATATGGCCCATACATATACAGCCACCAAACTAGATAAGATGGATGAAGCAAAGAAGTGCAGGCTGACAGGAACCCGATGTACATCTCTCCTGAGAGACACAGCCAGAATACAGCAAATACATAGGGGAATGCCAGCAGCAAACCACTGAACTGAGAACGGGATCCCCATTGAAGGAATCAGAGAAAGGACTGGAAGAGCTTGAAGGGGCTGGCGACCCCATATGAACAACAATGCCAACCAACCAGAGCTTCCAGGGACTAAGCCACTACAAAAAGACTATACATGGACTGACCCTGGGCTCCAACCTCATAGGTAGCAATGAATAGCCTAGTAAGTGTACCAGTGGAAAGGAAGCCCTTGGTCCTGCCAAGACTGAACCCCCAGTGAACGTGATTGTTGACGGGAGGGTGGTAATGGGGGGAGGATGGGGAGGGGAACACGCATACAGAAGGGGAGGGGAAAGGTTAGGAGAATGTTGCTGCAGAATCTGGGAAAGGGAATAACAATCGAACTGTAAATAAGAAATACACAAGGTAATACAGATTAAAACAAAAAATAGTGCAATACAATCAAGAGATTTCAGTTGACAGATGATGGTAGTGGGACTCATGGGTAGGAAAAGGCCAATGTCACATGGGGGCACTCACCTGTTCTGAGATGGAGCACAAGGGGCATTTTCCCTGATTTTGTTTTAAAACAGAGAAAATGTATAGCTCATATCTTGAAGACCACTGACCCCAAGGCCAGATCAAAGCTATCACTTCCTAAAATACAAATTCTTCCAAGCCCAAATTTAAAATTCATGTGGTGTTGCCAACCTTGGTTCATAAAATAACATTCTTTGAAAAAAATCGTTGATTACAAGCAAGTTGTTGTATAACTTAGAATTTATGGATAATCTCAGGCTTGTTAATACTTCATCTGAAAGGGGTTCAATATACAGTAACTCTAAGTAGACTCCTGTATTTCTTTAAAGAAGCCTTTGGTTTCAATGAGGTATACGAAAATGCGAACAAACCATTATCCCTTCAAATGGCTGCCTGCTGTGTGTTGAAGATGGCAGTTCACAGAACAAAGAACTGGCTTGCACATGTCATTATCATCTCAGCAATGTTCAAGTTTTCTAATGCTTGTGTTACCAAGCAACTTTTCCAACTGTAATTTGTTGCTGAACATACCTGCCTAGCCAGAGGATGTTCCAAGATGACTAAGCACAGCTTTCAACTTAACTTTCCTCTCTTAAGTCAATAAATGCATCTGTGTGTAGTTTGCACACCAGACACATGCCTTTGAGTAAGGTGACACACTATATTCCAGAAAGTATTTATGATCCATTCCAGTTTATGCTTTCCCTTTTTTTTAAAGATTTGTTTATTTATTTTATGTTTTGAGTATACTATAGCTCTCCTCAGACACAGCAGAAGAGGACATCCGAAACCATTACAGATGGTTGTTGGCTTCCAAGTGATTGCTGGGAATTGAACTTGGGACCTCTGGAAAAATAATCAGTGCCCTTAACCACTAAAAAATCTTTCCAGTCCCAGTTTATGCTCTCTTATACCTTAACCTCTAAGGGAACTGACCACAAGTCTTGGGATCAGCAGTCTCATTGATGTTACTCTTCTTACCTGTCTCTTTCTATTAGAAAACTGGCATCCCTCAAGGCAAGACCTGTCCTGGATCCATGGTGCATGCTGCAAATGCCTATAGGATATATAGTGAATGTAATTAAGCTAGGTCCATAGGATCTGGTTATCTATGGAAGCAGAAAAATGCAATTGGACCTATAAATTCAAAAGTGTGTCTTAGAACATTCTGGATCACCGCTGGAAAAATTGCCCAACTGTGGGGGAGAACTGTTAAAATTCCTGGATTCTGCACAGCACACTCCCAGATAGTGAGACTAATACAACTAACCAGGAACTGGAATGTTTGAATATTGAATACCTATTTGTCAAATATATTTCAGATCCACTCTAGATTCACTGAATTGATCTGAGATTAGATTTCTCTAAACCTTTGCAGTATGAGATTCACAGGACAGGCTTCAGTCACGTAGGGTGTAGGCAGATATCCTGCCTCAAAAGGAAAAGATCATAACACAGTCCATTTCCCCAGTTCCAACACTGGATACCTGGGTGTCATGTCAAACATACATCAAAGCTGAGACAACAAACCTGAGCATATGCATCTGCCATGCAGGAGACTGAACCAGTGAAAAACATCCCTTACTATTTGACTCATTATTTGCATATAAAGAAACTCAGACGTACACATGCCTTCATGTGTACATCCTCCCATTAATGCCCAACAATTCCATCCCCTACTACACATAAGACTGTAGCCGTGGGTCCCTCCCTTTGTACTCTTTGGTTGGTAGTTTAGTCCGTGGGAGCTCTGGGGTGCCTGGTAGGTTGATATTCTTGTTCTTCCTATGGGTCGCAAACCGCTTAAGACCCTTCAGTCCTTTCTCTCACTCCTCCATTCTGGCACCTGTGCTCAGTCCAATGATTGGCTGCAATTATATGCCTCTGTATTTGTCAGGTTCTGGGACAGCCTCTCAAGAGACAGCTATATCAGGCTCCTGTCAGCAAGCACTTCTTGGCAGCTGGAATAGCATCTGGTTTTGGTGACAGCACATGGGATGGATTTCCAGGCAGGACAGTCTCTGGATGGCCTTCCTTCAGTCTCTCCTCCACACTTTGTCTCTTTATTTCCTCCCTTGAGAATTTTGTTCCTCCTTCTAACAGGGGCTGAAGAATCCACAATTTGGTCTGTCTACTCTTTGAGCTTCATGTGGTCTATGAATTGTATCTTGTGTATTCCAAGCTTTTGGGCTAATATCCACTTATCAGTGAGTGCATACCATGTGTGTTTTTTTATGACTTCACTCCAGATGATATTTTCTACTTCCATCCATGTGCCTTAGCAATTCATGAAGTCATTGTTTTTAATAATTGAGTAGTACTCTATTGTGTAAGTGTGTCACATTTTCTGTATCCATTCCTCCAATGAAGGACTTCATGGTTCTTTTCAGTTTCTGGCAACTGTAAACTGAATAAGGCTGCTAAGAACATAATGGGATATAAATCCTTGTTGTGTGTTGGAGCTTCTCTTGGGTATACCCAAGAGTGGTGTATCTGGGTCCTCAGGTAATACTAAGACCAATTTTCTGAGGAATTGACAGACTAATTCTACAGTAGTTGTACCATCTTGAAATCCTACCAACAATAGAAGAGTGCTCCTTTTTTTCCCCATCCTTGCCAACATTTGTTGTCACATGAGTTTTTGATCTTTACCAATCTGAATGGTTTGAGGTGGAATTTCAGAGTTGTTTTGATTTGCATTTCCCTGATGACTAAGAATGTTGATCATTTCTTTAGGTTCTTCTTGGCCATTCAGTATTCCAAAGTTGATAACTCCTTGTTAAGCTCTGTACCCCATTTTTAATAGGGTCATTTGACTCTCTGGAGTCTAACTTCTTGAAATCTTTGTGTATATTGGATATTAGCCCTCTATAGGATGTAAGATTGGTAAAGAACTTTTCCCAATCTGTTGGATGCAGTTTTGTCCTAATGCACAGCTTGCCTTACAGAAGCTTTGCAATTTTATGAGATTCCATTTATCAATTCTTGATCTTAGAGCATAAGCCATTGGTGTTTTGTTCAGGAAAATCTTCCCTATACCCATGTGTCTAAGACTCTTCCCCACTTTCTCTTCTATTAGTTTCAGTGTATCAGATTTTATGTGGAGGTCCTTGGTACATTTGAACTTAAGTTTTGTACAGGGTGATAAGAATGGATTCATTTGCAGTTTTCTACATGACCTCCAATTGAACCAGCACTCTTTGTTGAAATTACTGTCTTTTTCCCATTGGATGGTTTTAGCTCCTTTGTCAAAGATCAAGTGATTACAGGAGTATGGATTCATTTCTGAGGTTTCAATTCTATTCCATTGATCTACCTGCCTCCATGTGTACCAATACCATGTAGTTTTTATAACTATTACTCTATAATGCTGCTTGGGGTCAGGGATGGTTATCGCCCCATATTTTTTTATTATTCAGAATAGTTTTCACTATACTGAGATTTTTGTTATTCAAAATTAAATTGCAAATCGGTCTTTCTGACTCTATGAGACTTTCCTTGATTGCTTTTTTCAGAGACTTGACGTTCTTGTCATACAGATCTTTCACTCACTTGGTTAGAATCACACCAAGGTGATTTATATTGTGACTATTGTGAAGGCTGTCACTTCCCTAGTTTCTTTCTCTGCCTGTTTATCTTTTAATAGAGGAAGGCTACTGATTTGTTTGAGTTAATTTTGTATCTAGCAACTTTGTTGAAGTTGTTTATCAGGTTAGGAGTTCTCTGATGGATTTTTGGGGTCAATGAGGTATACATCTGCAAATGGGGATATTTTGACTACCTCCTATCCAATTTGTATCATTTTGACCTCTTTTTGTTGTCTAATTGCTCTGGCTAGGATTTGAGTACTATAAGGAAAACAAACAGAGAGAGTGGGCAGCCTTGTCTAGTTCTTTATTTTAGTGGGATTACTTCAAGATTCTCTCTGTTTAGTTTAATGTGGGCTAATGGTTTTCTGTATGTTGCTTTTACTATGTTTAGGTATGGATCTTGAATTCCTGATCTTTCCAAGACTTTTAACAAAAAGGGTGGTTGAATTTTGTCAAATGCTTTCTCAGCATCTACCGAAATGTTCATGTGTTCTTTTTTTCTTTTGTTTGTTTATATACTGCATTTTATTGATGGATTTCCATTATTGAACCAACCCAACATCCCACGGATGAACCATACTTGAACATGATAAATGATCATTTTGATGTGTTCTTATATTTAGTTTATGAGAATTTTATTGAGTATTTTGGCATCGATATTAATAAAAGGAATTGATCTGAAGTTCTCTTTCTTTCTTGGGTCTTTTTGTGGTTTAGGTATGAAAATAATTGTCACTTCATAGAAGGAATATGATAGTATTCCTTCTGTTTCTATTTTGAAAAAATAGTTTGAAGAGTAAAGGTATTATGTCTTCTTTGAAGGTTTGATAGAATTCTGCGGTAAACCCATCTGGTTCTGGACTTACTTTGGTTGGGAGGCTTTTAATGACTGCTTCTATATCTTTAGGGGTTATGGGATTGTTTAGATGCTTTATCTGATCCTAATTTAACTTGGTACCTGGTATATGTCTAGAAAATTGTCCATTTCATACAGATTTTCCAGTTTTGTTGAACATAGGCTTTTGTAGTAGGACCTGATAATTTTTTAATTTCCTCAGTTTCTGTTGTTATATCTCCCTTTTCATTTCTGGTTTTGTTAATTTAGACACTGTCTCTGTGTCCTCTGGTTATTCTGGTTGAGAGTTTATCTATTTGTTGATTTTCTCAAAGAACCAGCTCCTGGTTTTGTTGATTTTTTTTTTGTATAGTTCTTTTTGTTTCTACTTGGTTGATTTCAGCTCTGAGTTGATTATTTCCTTCCATCTACAACTCTTAGGTTTATTTACTTTCTTTTCTTCTAGAGCTTTCAGGTGGGCTATCAAGCTATTAGTGTATGCTCTCTCCATTATTTAGAGGCACTTAGAATGATGACTTTTCTTCTTAGCACTGTTTTCATTGTGTCTCATAAGTTTGGGTATGTTGTGCCTTATTTTTATTAAATTCAGAAAAGTCTTTAATTTCTTTCTTTATTTCTTCCTGACCAAATTATCAGTGAGTAAAGAGTTGTTCAGATTCCATGTATATATGAGTTTCTGTTGTTTATGTTGTTATTGAAGACCAGCCTTAGGCTTCAGTGATCTGACAGGATGCATGGGATTATTTCAATCTTCTTGTATCTGTTGAGGCCTGTTTTTTGACCAATTGCATGTTTAATTTTGGAGAAGGTACCTTGAGGTTCTGAGATGAAAGTATATTCTTTTTTAGAATGAAATATTCTACAAATATATGTTATTTCCATTTTGTTCATCTCTTAGTTTCATTGTGTCTGTGTTTAGTTGCTGTTTCCATGATCTGTCCATTGATGAGAGTAGGGTGTTGAAGTCTCCCACTACTATTGTGTAAGTTACAATGTGTGCTTTGAGGCTTAGTAAAGTTTCTTTTATGAATGTGGGTGCCCTTACATTTGAATTATAGATGTTCAGAATTGAGAGTTCATCTTGGTAGACTTTTCCATTGATGAGTATTGTGTCCTTCCTCATCTTTCTGAAAACTTTTGGTTGAAAGTTGATTTCATTTGATATTAGAATGGCTACTCCAGCTTGTTTCTTGGGACCATTTGCTTGGAACATTTTTCCCAGCCTTTTACTATGAGGTAGTGTCTGAACTTGTCTCAGAGGTGAATTTCCTGTATGCAGAAAAATGTGGGTCCCTGTTTACACATCCAGTCTGTCAGTCTGTATCTTTTCATTGAGGTAATGAGTCCATTGATGTTAGGAGAAAAGTGATAGTTGCTTCCTTTTCTGTTATAAGTGGAATTTTGTTTGTGGGCATCTCGTCTTTTTTGGGTTTTTGAAAGAAGCTTACTTTCTTGTTTTTCTAGGGTGTAGTTTCCCTCCTGGTGTTAAGAGTTTTCCATGCATTCTCCTTTGTAGGGTTGGATTTATGGAAAGATAATGTGTAAAATTTGGTTTTGTCATGGAATATCTTGGTTTCTCCATCTATGTCAATTGCGAGTTTTGCTGGGTATTGTAGCCTGGGCTGGCATTTGTGTTCTCTTAGGGTCTGCATGACATCTGCCTAAGATCTCCTGGCCTTTTCCATCTCTGGTGAGAAGTCTGGTGTAATTCTGATAGGTCTGCCTTTATATGTTACTAGACCTTTTTCCCTTACTGCTTTTAATATTGTTTCTTTGTTTCGTGCATTTGGTGTTTTGACTATTATGTGACAGGAGGAGTTTCTTTTCTGGTCCAATCTATTTGGAGTTCTGTAAGCTTCTTGTATGTTTATGGGCATCTTTCTTTAGGTTAGAGAAATTTTCTTCTATGATTTTGTTGAAGATATTTACTGGTCCTTTGAGTGAGGAGTCTTCACTCTCTTCTATACCTATTATCCTTAGGTTTGATCTTCTCATTGTGTCTTGAATTTCCTGTATATTTTGGGCCAGTGTCTTTTTCCGCTTTACATTATCTTTGACAGTTGTGTCAATGATTTCTATGGAACCTTCTGCTCCTGAGATTCTCTCTTCTATCTCTTGCATTCTGTTGGTGATGCTTCTATCTACGGCTCCATGTCTATTCCTTTGGTTTTCTATATCCAGGGTTGTCTCCCTTTGTGCTTTCTTTATTGCTTCTATCTCCATTTTTTAATTCCTTCACCTGGTTGATTGTGTTTTCCTGGAATTCTTTCAGGGATTTTTGTGATTCCTCTCTATAGGCTTCTGCTTGTTTATTTGTATTTTCCTACATTTCTCTAGGAGAGTTCTTTATGTCTTTCTTGAAGTCCTCCATCATCATGATCAAATGTGATTTTAAATCTAGATCTTGCTTTCCTGGTGTGTTTGGATACTCAGTGTTTGCTTTGGTGGGAGAATTGGGCTCCGATGATGCCATTTAGTCTTGCTTTCTGTTGCTTGGGTTCCTGCACTTGCCTCTTGCCATCAGGTTGTCTCTGGTGTTACCTTGTTCTGCTATTTCTCACAGTGGCTAGACCGTCCTATAGGCCTGTGTGTCAGGAGTGCTGTAGACCTGTTTTCCTGTTTTCTTTCAGCCAGTTATGGGAACAGAGTGTTCTGCTTTTGGGTGTGTAGTCTTTCCTGTCTACTGGTCTTCAGCTGTTCCTGTGGCCTGTGACCTGAGTCCACAAGGCAGGTCACTTGGAGCAGAAAAGTTGGTCTTACCTGTGGCCCAGAGGCTCAAGTTCCTCGTGGGTGGCTTCTTTTGAGCTCTCTGTGAGGGCGGCAACTAAGAGGGCGTGTGCCGCCTTTTCTGGGAGCCCCCGTGCACCGGGGTCCCAGATGGCGTTAGGTGTTTTCCTCTGGAGTCAGAAATGTGGGCAGAGTGTAGTCTCTTCTGGCTTCCCAGTCATGTGTGCCCCTCTGAAGGTTTAGTTCTCCCTACCACGGGATTTAGGTGCAGAGAACTGTTGACTGTTTCCCTTCAGGTCAGGGTAGTGTCTGAACTGCTGGAGACCTGCCGCTCCAGTGCCCCGATCTTCCAGTTCCCAGAGGCCATATACAGTTTCCTCTTTGGCCAGGGATGTGGGCAGGGGTGTGCAATTTTGGTGGTCTCTCCAGCTCTGCAGTCTCAGGAGTGCCTACCTGTACCGTTGGTGAGCTCTCTCTCCCAAGGGCTTTGAGAGCAATGAGCTGTGGGCCAGGATCAGCGAGTTTGGGGCTCCAGCTAAAAACCAGAAGTGTCCGGTCCAAGAGGAATTTTGCCTCTGGGTGTCCTGAGATCACCAGGCAGGTTGCTTGGGGCATAAAAGTTGGTATTATCTGTGGTCCCGTGGCTCAAGTTTGCTCGTAGGGGGCTGCTTTTGAGCTCTCCATTTGGGCTGCAACCAGGAGGGCCTGTGCCACCTTTTCCGGGAGCCCCCATGCACCGGGGTCCCATATGGCCTTAGGTGTTTTCCTCTGGATTCAGAAATGTGGGCAGAGTGTAGTCTCTTCTGGCTTCCCAGGCATGTCTGCCCCTCTGAAGGTTTAGCTCTCCTTCCCACGGGATTTGGGTACAGAGAATTGTTGACTGTGTCCCTTCAGGTCCGGGCGGTGTAAGGACTGTGGGGGACCTGCTGCCCCAGTGCCTATTTCCTATTTTTAAATAGATCATTTTGTATTTTTTATTTCAGAACATGGAAGTAAAAGTTAAGCATATAAATCTAAAATTAAGTGTACTGCAAAAAATAACCTAGTATGTTATCTGGATGTACTTTGGATAAAGTTATATATGTTATGATTTAATATCAAGTTATTTATTTATTTATTTATTTATTTATTTATTTATTTATTTATTTATTTATTGCTTGAATCTTTTTTTACACTCCAGGCTTATTCCCCTCCTGGTCTGACCTCTGACTTTTCCCCTTTCCTTACATCCTCCCATGTCTCCAAGATGTCACTGATCCCCACCCCCACCGAACTTGAACAGCCCACTCTTGGAGGCATCAAGTATCTCAAAGTTTAAATGCCTCTTCTCTCCCTGAGTCCAGACAAGTCAGTCAGTCCTCTGATACAAGGGTGTCTGAGACCTCATATTAGCTGCTGCATGCTGCTTTGGTTGGTGATTCAGTGTCTGAGAGGGTCTACCTTAGTCAAGACTGAAGATCTTCCTATGGGGTCACCCTCATCCTCAGCTTCTTTCAGCTTTTCCCTCATACAACCACAAGGGTACCAAGCTTCTGTCATTGGTTGGGTGTAGGCATCTGTATCTGACTCTTTCAGCTACTAAGTAGGCCTCTCAGAAGACAACCAAGCTAGAGTCCTGTCTCTAAGCACACCATAGCATCAGTAATTGTGTCAGACCTTGGAGTCTCTGCTTGAGATGGGTCCCAGTTTGAACCTGTCACTGGAACTCCTTTCTCTCAGGGTCTTCTCCATTTTTGTCCCTGCAGTTCTTTCATATAGGAACAATCCTGGTTAAGAGATTTTGACTAGGGGATGGCAACCCCTTCCCTCCACTTGATAACCTGTCTTTCTACTGGAGGTGAACTCTATAAGTTCCCTCTCCCCACTATAGGGCATTTCATCTAAAGTCCCTCCCTCTGAGTCCTAAGAGGGACCCAGGTTTCTGGTACATTCTAAAGGGTCCCCTTCACCTCCCATCTCTGGAGGTTGCATATTTCCACTCATTCTTCTGGCCCTGAGAGTTTCAGTCATGTTTGCCCCCATACTTGATCATGTTCCCCTTTTGCCCTCCCACTCCTTTCTCCCACCCAGGTCCCTCCCTCTGCCCCCATAATTAATTTCCTCTTCTTCCCTAGTGGGACTGAGACATTCTCACTTTGACTTTTTGACTTGTTAATCTTCTTGAGTTTTACTGATTGTATCCTGGGTATTCTGTATACTTGTGACTAATATCTAATTATTAGTGAGTACATAGCCACTCAGGATGATATTTTCTAGTTCCACCAATTGCCTGCCAAACTCATTGTGCCCTCATTCTTAATAGCTGAGAGTATTATATTGTGTAAATGAACCACACTTTCTGTTTACATTCTTCCATAGTGGGACATCTGGGCTGTTTCCAGCATCTGGTGATCACAAAGAAGGCCTCTATGAGCTATGGAACATACTGAAACACGTGGGCATCTTTTGGGTATATACCAAAAAATGGTATAGCTGAGTCTTCACGCAGATCTATTTCCAATTTTCTGGGGAAGCTCCATACTGATTTTCAGAGTGGTTGTACCAGTTTCCAATCCCTTCAGCAATGGAGGAGTGTTTCTCTTTCTCCACACTATTCCCACCATGTGCTGTCACCTGAGTACTTGATCATAGCCATTCTCATTGATGTAAGGTGGGAACTCAGGTTTGTTTTTATTTGCATGTCCCTAATCCCTAAGGAGTTGAACAATTCTTTAAGTGGTTCTCAACCACTCAAGATTCCTCATTGATAATTCTCTTTTTAATTTCATACTCCATTTTTTTGATAGGGTTGTTTGAATTTTTGGTGGTTAGGTTCTTGTGTTCTTTATATGTTTTGGATATTAGCCCTCTAACTGATGTGGGGTTAGTGAAGATATTTTTCCCAATCTGTAGGTTGCTAATTTCTACTATTGACTATGCCCCTGACTTACAGAAGCTTTTTAGTTCCATGAGGTCGAATTTGTCAATTCTTGATCCTAGGCCCTGAGAACCATTGGAGTTCAGGTTAGGAAATGTCTGCCTGTGTCAATGAGGCTCTTTCTTACTTTATATTCTATTAGATTCAGTGTATGTGGTGTTATATTGATGTCCCTGATCCACTTGTACCTGAGCTTTGTAGAAGGTGACAAATATGTATCTATTTTCATTTTCTACATACAGACTGCCAGTTATAACAGTAGCATTCCTTGAGGATGCTCTCTTTTTGTCACAGTATATTTTTGGATTCTGTGTTAAAGATTAAGTGTGCATAAGTATGTGGTTTTATTACTGGGTCTTCACTTCTATTCCATTGGTCAATCTTTCTGTCTCTGTATCAATACATTGCAACTTTTATCACTAGATTTTTCCAATATTGTTGAGTATAGGCTTTTGTAGTAGGTTCTGATGTTTTTGTTTTTGTTTTTATTTCCTAAGTTTCAGTTTTTATGTCTCACTTTTCATTCTTCTTTTGTTAATTTGGATACTTTCTCTGGGCCATTTACATACTTTGACTAGGGTTTTATCTATTCTGCTGACTTTCTCATGTGATTGATTCTCATGAACTAACTTTCGATGTGATTGATTCTGTGTATCTTGCTTACAATTTAGTTGTTTTGAGCCCAGAATTTGACAACTTCTTGCCCTCTACCCATCTTGGATGAGTTAGCTTCCATTTATTCTACAGCTCTCAGGTGTGCTATTAAGCTGCTAGTGTAGGACCTCTCCAATCCCTTTACCAGGGATTTAGTCCCATGAATTTTCATCTTAGCACTGTTTTCATTGTGTCTCATAAATTTGGGAATGCCGTGTCAAAATTTTTATTGAATTCCAAAAAGCTTTTAATTTCTTTCTTTCTTCTTTGACTCAATTATCATTGAGTAGACAGTTGTTCAGCTTCCACGGGTATCTGCATTTTCTGTTGTTTTTGTTCTTAATGAAGACCAGCCTTAATCCATGGAAATCTAATAGGATGCATGGGATTGTTTCGCTTTTCTTGTACCGGTTAAGGTTTGTTTTATGACCAATTGTATGGTCAATTTTTGAGACAGTGCCATGAAGTATTAAGAAAAAGGTATATTCTTTAATTTTAGGGGGAAATACTCTGAAGATATTTGTTAAATGCATTGGGTTCATAACATCTACAAGTTTCATTGTATCTCTTTTTAGTTTCAACTTCAATTAACTATTCATTAGTGCATATCCAGGGTTTTTAAGTTTCCCCACTGCTTTTCTTTAGAGTTTAATGTGTATTTTGAGCTTTAGTAAAGTTTCAGTTATGAATGTGGGTGCACTTGAATTTGGGTCATAGGTGTTCAAAATCGAGACTTACTCTTGGTGGATTTTTTTCCTTTGATGAATATCAAGTGTCCTTCCACATTGTGCTTGACAGCTTGTGTGTGTGTGTGTGTGTGTGTGTGTGTGTGTGTGTGTGTGTGTGTTTCTTGTTTTTATTTAGGGTGGGAGGCAGGAGGGAAATACAGAGTGAGAAAGGACTGAAAACAGGTGACCTCCTAATTTTTCTTTTTTTTTTTTTTTTATTAACTTGAGTATTTCTTATATGCATTTCGAGTGTTATTCACTTTCCCGGTTTCCGGGCAAACATCCCCCTCCCCCCTCCCCTTCCTTATGGGTGTTCCCCTCCCAACCCTCCCCCCATTGCCACCCTCCCCCCATAGACTAGTTCACTGGGGGTTCAGTCTTAGCAGGACCCAGGGCTTCCCCTTCCACTGGTGCTCTTACTACGATATTCATTGCTACCTAAGGGGTCAGAGTCCAGGGTCAGTCCATGTATAGTCTTTAGGTAGTGGCTTAGTCCCTGGAAGCTCTGGTTGCTTGGCATTGTTGTACTTTTGGGGTCTCGAGCCCCTTCAAGCTCTTCCAGTTCTTTCTCTGATTCCTTCAATAGGGGACTTATTCTCACTTCAGTGGTTTGCTGCTGGCATTCGCCTCTGTATTTGCTGTATTCTGGCTGTGTCTCTCAGGAGCGATCTACATCCGGCTCCTGTCGGTCTGCACTTCTTTGCTTCATCCATCTTGTCTAATTGGGTGGCTGTATATGTATGGGCCACATGTGGGGCAGGCTCTGAATGGGTGTTCCTTCAGTCTCTGTTTTAATCTTTGCCTCTCCCTTCCCTGCCAAGGGTATTCTTTTTCCTCATTTAAAGAAGGAGTGAAGCATTCACCTTTTGATCATCCGTCTTGAGTTTCGTTTGTTCTAGGGATCTAGGGTAATTCAAGCATTTGGGCTAATAGCCACTTATCAATGAGTGCATACCATGTATGTCTTTCTGTGATTGGGTTAGCTCACTCAGGATGATATTTTCCAGTTCCAACCATTTGCCTACGAATTTCATAAACTCATTGTTTTTGATAGCTGAGTAATATTCCATTGTGTAGATGTACCACATTTTCTGTATCCATTCCTCTGTTGAAGGGCATCTGGGTTCTTTCCATTTTCTGGCTATTATAAATAAGGCTGCGGTGAACATAGTGGAGCACGTGTCTCTTTTATATGTTGAGGCATCTTTTGGGTATATGCCCAAGAGAGGTATAGCTGGATCCTCAGGCAGTTCAATGTCCAATTTTCTGAGGAACCTCCAGACTGATTTCCAGAATGGTTGTACCAGTCTGCAATCCCACCAACAATGGAGGAGTGTTCCTCTTTCTCCACATCCTCGCCAGCATCTGCTGTCACCTGAGTTTTTGATCTTAGCCAATCGCACTGGTGTGAGGTGAAATCTCAGGGTTGTTTTGATTTGCATTTCCCTTATGACTAAAGATGTTGAACATTTCTTTAGGTGTTTCTCAGCCATTCGGCATTCCTCAGCTGTGAATTCTTTGTTTAGCTCTGAACCCCATTTTTTAATAGGGATATTTGTTTCCCTGCGGTCTAACTTCTTGAGTTCTTTGTATATTTTGGATATAAGGCCTCTATCTGTTGCAGGATTGGTAAAGATCTTTTCCCAATCTGTTGGTTGCCGTTTTGTCCTAACCACAGTGTCCTTTGCCTTACAGAAGCTTTGCAGTTTTATGAGATCCCATTTGTCGATTCTTGATCGTAGAGCATAAGCCATTGGTGTTTTGTTCAGGAAATTTTTTCCAGTGCCCATGTGTTCCAGATGCTTCCCTAGTTTTTCTTCTATTAGTTTGAGTGTGTCTGGTTTGATGTGGAGGTCCTTGATCCACTTGGACTTAAGCTTTGTACAGGGTGATAAGCATGGATCGATCTGCATTCTTCTACATGTTGCCCTCCAGTTGAACCAGCACCATTTGCTGAAAATGCTATCTTTTTTCCATTGGATGGTTTTGGCTCCTTTGTCAAAAATCAAGTGACCATAGGTGTGTGGGTTCATTTCTGGGTCTTCAATTCTATTCCATTGGTCTATCTGTCTGTCTCTGTACCAATACCATGCAGTTTTTATCGCTATTGCTCTGTAATACTGCTTGAGTTCAGGGATAGTGATTCCCCCTGAAGTCCTTTTATTGTTGAGGATAGCTTTGGCTATCCTGGGTTTTTTGTTATTCCAGATGAATTTGCAAATTGTTCTGTCTAACTCTTTGAAGAATTGGATTGGTATTTTGATGGGGATTGCATTGAATCTGTAGATTGCTTTTGGTAAAATGGCCATTTTTACTATATTAATCCTGCCAATCCATGAGCATGGGAGATCTTTCCATCTTCTGAGGTCTTCTTCAATTTCTTTCCTCAGTGTCTTGAAGTTCTTATTGTACAGATCTTTTACTTGCTTGGTTAAAGTCACACCGAGGTACTTTATATTATTTGGGTCTATTATGAAGGGTATCGTTTCCCTAATTTCTTTCTCGGCTTGTTTCTCTTTTGTATAGAGGAAGGCAACTGATTTATTTGAGTTAATTTTATACCCAGCCACTTTGCTGAAGTTGTTTATCAGCTTTAGTAGTTCTCTGGTGGAAGTTTTGGGATCACTTAAATATACTATCATGTCATCTGCAAATAGTGATATTTTGACCTCTTCTTTTCCGATCTGTATCCCTTTGATCTCCTTTTGTTGTCTGATTGCTCTGGCTAGAACTTCAAGAACTATATTGAATAAGTAGGGAGAGAGTGGGCAGCCTTGTGTAGTCCCTGATTTTAGTGGGATTGCTTCAAGTTACTCTCCATTTAGTTTAATGTTAGCAACTGGTTTGCTGGTTTTACTATGTTTAGGTATGGGCCTTGAATTCCTATTCTTTCCAGGACTTTTATCATGAAGGGGTGTTGAATTTTGTCAAATGCTTTCTCAGCATCTAATGAAATGATCATGTGGTTCTGTTCTTTCAGTTTGTTTATATAATGGATCACGTTGATGGTTTTCCATATATTAAACCATCCCTGCATGCCTGGGATGAAGCCTACTTGATCATGGTGGATGATTGTTTTGATGTGCTCTTGAATTCGGTTTGCCAGAATTTTATTGAGTATTTTTGCGTCGATATTCATAAGGGAAATTGGTCTGAAGTTCTCTTTCTTTGTTGGGTCTTTGTGTGCTTTAGGTATAAGAGTAATTGTGGCTTCATAGAAGGAGTTCGGTAGTGCTCCATCTGTTTCAATTTTGTGGAATAGTTTGGATAATATTGGTATGAGGTCTTCTATGAAGGTTTGATAGAATTCTGCACTAAACCCATCTGGACCTGGGCTCTTTTTGGTTGGGAGACCTTTAATGACTGCTTCTATTTCCTTAGGAGTTATGGGGTTGTTTAAGTGGTTTATCTCTTCCTGATTTAACTTCGATACCTGGTATCTGTCTAGGAAATTGTCCATTTCCTGAAGATTTTCAAATTTTGTTGAATATGGGTTTTTATAGTAAGATTTGATGATTTTTTGAATTTCCTCTGAATCTGTAGTTATGTCTCCCTTTTCATTTCTGATTTTGTTAATTTGGACGCACTCTCTGTGTCCTCTCGTTAGTCTGGCTAAGGGTTTATCTATCTTGTTGATTTTCTCAAAGAACCAACTTTTGGTTCTGTTGATTCTTTCTATGGTCCTTTTTGTTTCTACTTGGTTGATTTCAGCTCTGAGTTTGATTATTTCCTGCCTTCTACTCCTCCTGGGTGTATTTGCTCCTTTTTGTTCTAGAGCTTTTAGGTGTGCTGTCAAGCTGCTGACATATGCTCTTTCCTGTTTCTTTCTGCAGGCACTCAGTGCTATGAGTTTTCCTCTTAGCACAGCTTTCATTGTGTCCCATAAGTTTGGGTATGTTGTACCTTCATTTTCATTAAATTCTAAAAAGTTTTTAATTTCTTTCATTATTTCTTCCTTGACCAGGTTATCATTGAGTAGAGCATTGTTCAATTTCCACGTATATGTGGGCATTCTTCCCTTATTGTTATTGAAGACCAGTTTTAGGCCGTGGTGGTCCGATAGCACGCATGGGATTATTTCTATCTTTCTGTACCTGTTGAGGCCCGTTTTTTGACCAATTATATGGTCAATTTTGGAGAAAGTACCATGAGGAGCTGAGAAGAAGGTATATCCTTTTGCTTTAGGATAGAATGTTCTATAAATATCCGTTAAGTCCATTTGGCTCATGACTTCTCTTAGTCTGTCGACATCACTGTTTAATTTCTGTTTCCATGATCTGTCCATTGATGAGAGTGGTGTGTTGAAATCTCCCACTATTATTGTGTGAGGTGCAATGTGTGTTTTGAGCTTTAGTAAGGTTTCTTTTATGTATGTAGGTGTCCTTGTATTTGGGGCATAGATATTTAGGATTGAGAGTTCATCTTGGTGGATTTTTCCTTTGATGAATATGAAGTGTCCTTCCTTATCTTTTTTGATGACTTTTAGTTGGAAATTGATTTTATTTGATATTAGAATGGCTACTCCTGCTTGCTTCTTCTGACCATTTGCTTGGAAAGTTGTTTTCCAGCCTTTCACTCTGAGGTAGTGTCTGTCTTTGTCTCTGAGGTGTGTTTCCTGTAGGCAGCAGAATGCAGGGTCCTCGTTGCGTATCCAGTTTGTTAATCTATGTCTTTTTATTGGGGAGTTGAGGCCATTGATATTGAGAGATATTAAGGAATAGTGATTATTGTTTCCCTTTATATTCATATTTGGATGTGAGGTTATGTTTGTGTGCTTTCATTCTCTTTGTTTTGTTGCCAAGACGATTACTTTCTTGCTTCTTCTAGTTATAGCTTGCCTCCTTATGTTGGGCTTTACCATTTATTATCCTTTGTAGTGCTGGATTTGTAGAAAGATATTGTGTAAATTTGGTTTTGTCATGGAATATCTTGGTTTCTCCATCAATGTTAATTGAGAGTTTTGCTGGATACAGTAACCTGGGCTGGCATTTGTGTTCTCTTAGGGTCTGTATGACATCAGTCCAGGATCTTCTGGCCTTCATAGTTTCTGGCGAAAAGTCTGGTGTGATTCTGATAGGTCTGCCTTTATATGTTACTTGACCTTTTTCCCTTACTGCTTTTAATATTCTTTCTTTATTTTGTGCGTTTGGTGTTTTGACAATTATGTGACGGGAGGTGTTTCTTTTCTGGTCCAATCTATTTGGAGTTCTGTAGGCTTCTTGTATGTCTATGGGTATCTCTTTTTTTTGGTTAGGGAAGTTTTCTTCTATGATTTTGTTGAAGATATTTACTGGTCCTTTGAGCTGGGAGTCTTCACTCTCTTCTATACCTATTATCCTTAGGTTTGATCTTCTCATTGAGTCCTGAATTTCCTGTATGTTTTGGATCAGTAGCTTTTTCCGCTTTACATTATCTTTGACAGTTGAGTCAATGATTTCTATGGAATCTTCTGCTCCTGAGATTCTCTCTTCCATCTCTTGTATTCTGTTGGTGAAGCTTGTATCTACAGCTCCTTGTCTCTTCTTTTGGTTTTCTATATCCAGGGTTGTTTCCATGTGTTCTTTCTTGATTGCTTCTATTTCCATTTTTAATTCCTTCAACTGTTTGATTGTGTTTTCCTGGAATTCTTTCAGGGATTTTTGCGATTCCTCTCTGTAGGCTTCTACTTGTTTATTAATGTTTTCCTGTGTTTCCCTAAGTGTGTTCATGTCTTTCTTGAAGTCCTCCAGCATCATGATCAAATATGATTTTGAAACTAGATCTTGCTTTTCTGGTGTATTTGGATATTCCATGTTTGTTTTGGTGGGAGAATTGGGCTCCGATGATGGCATGTAGTCTTGGTTTCTGTTGCTTGGGTTCCTGCGCTTGCCTCTCGCCATCAGATTATCTCTAGTGTTACTTTGTTCTGCTATTTCTGACAGTGACTAGACTGTCCTATAAGCCTGTGTGTCAGGAGTGCTGTAGACCTGTTTTCCTCTCTTTCAGTCAGTTATAGGGACAGAGTGTTCTGCTTTCCGGCATGTAGTTTTTCCTCTCTACAGGTCTTCAGCTGTTCCTGTGGGCCTGTGTCTTGAGTTCACCAGGCAGCTTTCTTGCAGCAGAAAAGTTGGTCTTACCTGTGGTCCCGAGGCTCAAGTTCGCTCGTGGGGTGCTGCCCACGGGCTCTCTGCGGCGGCAGCAACCAGGAATACCTGTGCTGCCCCTTCCGGGAGCTTCAGTGCACCAGGGTTCCAGATGGTCTTTGGCTTTTTCCTCTGGCATCCGAGATGTGTGTGCAGGGAGCAGTCTCTTCTGGTTTCCCAGGCTTGTCTGCCTCTCTGAAGGTTTAGCTCTCCCTCCCACGGGATTTGGGTGCAGAGAACTGTTTATCCGGTCTGTTTCTTTCAGGTTCCGGCGGTGTCTCAGGCAGGTGTCCTGCCGCTCCTGGGCCCTCCCCCACGGGAGCCCAGAGGCCTTATACAGTTTCCTCTTGGGCCAGGGATGTGGGCAGGGGTGAGCAGTGTTGGTGGTCTCTTCTGCTCTGCAGCCTCAGGAGTGCCCACCTGACCAGGCGGTTGGGTCTCTCTCTCACCGGGTCTGGGAGCAGAGAGCTGCTGCGGGCCGGGATCCGCGGGTGTGGGACTTCCGGTAAACACAGAACGTGCCCGGTCCTAGAGAAATTTTGCTTCTGTGTGTCCCAAGCTCACCAGGCAGCTTTCTTGCAGCAGAAAAGTTGGTCTTACCTGTGGTCCCGAGGCTCAGGTTCGCTCATGGGGTGCTGCCCAGGGGCTCTCTGCAGCGGCAGCCCTCCTAATTTTTCTTAACAGGGAGTACTGCCATTCTGACAGCAGGCTCACCTAAAGGGCACACTTTGAGTTTGTAACAGCATCCTGTGAAAATTCTGAAGGAGAAAATGTTTGCTTCTTTTGACACATGCCCACCAAGCATTAGGTGAGGTGGGTCTGGCCGCATTTCTAAGGAGGACAGGTAGAGGTGACTGTGTGTGGCTTTTACTGAGTCTTACAGGGTAGAGCTTGGCAGTGTGGCAGAGGACTCAATCACTGGGACAGTAACCAGACACTTCCAGGGGGTGGGAGAGCAGTAGGGGCACAGGCAGATCTGCGTCAGCGACTCCTAAGTGGAGTGCGTTTGAGGAGGGATGCAAGAGAAGAGATGGGACAGAGAGTGGACAAAGGTCGGAGAGCAGAGGTGAGAGGAAGGAGCAGACTGCTGCAGTTACAATGGAACTCTGCACTAAGGCTGCCCTGTCTGGTAATGCTGGGGAGACTTGTGCTTCCTTCCAGCAACCAACTAGACAGGGCGAAGCCACTTCAGAGCTCCTAAGCTGCATTTCTGCTCTCATGCCCCTGGTGACACTTGAGGACAGACCCACACATTTGTCCCAGCCCTTGTCCAACTGCGAGCTCTTTGAAGCAGTCAGTCTTCAGCATCCCCAGGCAGATAATTAAATGGGGATCCCAGACAGCAGCTGAGCACCCTGAAATCCCCCTTCATTCTCCTTTGAGCAACGGGGAAACTTCCTCATTCTTAGTGGAAGCAAGAAGCTTCGCACACAGGAGCTCACACAAACAGCAGCAGTCGAAGACGCCACCCTCTGAGGGAGGCTGTATAGGCTTCTCTGCAGGCCCACTTATACCTTGACCCTGCCCAGTTCTCTAAGGAAGGGTAACACACTTGTTGCTTGGCAACCCTACCCCAACACCCTGCCCTGCTGCCAGGGGTGAAGGACACAAGATGAGTGCCACAGTCTTTCCTGTGGCAAACTTGGCTAACGGGTGTCTACCTGTGTCCTTACATTGATTCTGGTGATAAGCTGTGAGGGGTGGATGGATGGACAGGGATCCAGATGGACACAGCAGGCTGCACAAAGAGGAAAGGAAGTGAGTGGGGAACAAAGCCACCCAAGGGGCTAAAGCACGGAGCCTTAGATGCACAGTCCCTGAGTGGGGCCAATCTGGATTACAAAATGGTGACTAACTCCAACATTCCTCTGGTGTGCAGTACTCAGTGTGCCCCACGACAACAGAAGGGCCCAGAACAGATCATTCTTATTCTGGAACATTAACTCCATGCCAGCGGCTGGAGCTAAACTCAGATACCAACTTCACAGTGCCCAAGATGGCTAGGGGCCAACCAGAGTGTCCATTCACGTCCTCCAAACCCCAAAGATTAGCCAACGTGTGTGTGTGTGTGTGTGTGTGTGTGTGTGTGTGTGTGTGTGTGTGTGACTGTGACTCTTAAGAATCACCTCTTAAGGTAGCGCTGTGACATGTCAAACAGGACAGATAAAAGGCGACCACTGGGGACAGCAGAGCAGAGAGGACAGCGAGGACTGTATAAAAGTTCAGCTATACAGACGTAGCTAGCATTTTGTTCTCATTTCCCCTTTGTAAAAACCTTAGATGCTTTTTAAAACAAAAAAAGCCTCCAGCTAAAATGACCCTGCTGCCAAACCACTGCGCCTAGGGAACGGGGCGGGCAGGCAGGTCTGCACTGCACTGAGGCTCACTCCACAGTCACCGCGCAGAGGGGCAGGAAGGAGGGCGTCTGCTCTTTTGTACCAAAGCAAGCAGGTCAATGCCATATATCCACGATGCGGGATGGCTGATGATGGAACTTTCAGGAGCTTTCGGGAGTGGAAGAGAGCTCTGACCAGGCCAGGTGGTAGGACAGTGGGACGGTGGATCTGGCAAGTCCCAGGTGGTGGCTGTCCAAGCTGGTGTGATGCACCATCTCTGTTAGGGTGAGGCAAGAGATGCCAGGCACCTTCAGGCTTTACTCCCCTCCACCTTGACTGCCCGTGGCTTGATTGCTCCGGTTTGCTTCTTCTGGGAGGTGGCTGAAGAGGCCTCCTGCAGCTTCACGGTTCCCAGACTGGGCTTTTCATCCACTCGCTTGGCCTGTTGAATGTAGTGTCCCTGCACAGAACCCATGTTAACTGCTGATCCAGAGGGCTTCCCACTGGGGCTAGCAGAGCTAGGCCTGTAGGCCTTCGGGGATGGTGCGGAGCCTCCGGTAGAAACATTCTGTTTATTGTCGGCAAAGTGGAAGCCTTTCAACTCCATCTGAGTGGACTCTCTGCTGGTGTTCAGGACTGGTGGTTGGGAGCCAGGTGGAGGAATCCTCCGGGGGGCTCCAACGGAGAGACTCTGACCTGGAGGCAGCTGAATGGACTGTGGCAGGATCAGTGGCTGCTGCCCAGAGCCATACGGAGGCAGTGGCATAGTTTGCTGTGGGAGCTGGGATCCAGCATCTGGGAGGCACCCAGCCCAGCAGCCTGGCCCAGTTGGCCCTCATAGACCAGGGCCTGGTTTCCACTCATGGGCTGGTAGGGTGAGCCAGACTGTGGCTTCACCATCTCCAAGGGCTGTATGCCGGGAAATGCAGAGTATGGGGGTTTCAAGGCCGTGCCCCCAGAGAGGATCATAGTGCTAGGTGGTGACAGGCTGGGGTGCATGTACACCTGAGACCTGAAAGGCTGCAGGGAGCTGAAGATCTCCTGGGACTGGGAGGCAGAGAGTCCACCCCTCAGCCCAAGCTATGCCTGTGCCTGCAGAGACGAGTGAAGGGATATCCAGATCTGCTGGGCAGTGGCAGCCTGCTGGTAACTCTGTTGCTGGTCTGAGGAACCAGTTGGGGCTGACTTGCAAAAACGTGGCCATCCAAGTACCGAGGTGGGAGGTGGCTGCCTGGAATCGAAGCAGAAGGCGCTACAGAAGCCACAGGCATGGGCGGTATTGACACACCACCAAAGGAGCTGTAGTTGACCCCGTTGGAGGCGCCCACAGAGGATGGAGACTGGATGCCCGAGCCTGCACCGCCTGGAGAGTTCTGCTCCTGCAAACTGGGGGAGTTTTCCCAAGCCTTGCGTGTAGACTCCATCTTCAGCGTGAGGTCTGCAGTGGGGAAAGACATGGGGGAGAGGCCGATGGCTCTCTGGATGTGGTGATCCCCCCGAAGGATAGGAATACTCTGTGTCAGTCCTGCATTACTAGCCAAGACATCCTGAAGCTTGGCGACTGGATTCCCCACGGGACCAGAAACAGACCCAGGTGGCAGGCTGAAATCAGAGTCTTTTGGACTGACTCCAAACTCGATGGGCGGCACAGGCAGCACGGAGTCCACATGAATCTCTACCCCATTAACAGGCGGGACAACGGCCCCTTGCAGTCGCTCGGCCCCCTCCGAGCCCTTTCTGTTTTTCAGAGACCACTCATTGCCGATGGGTCCTGGTCTGTGTTCCTTGCTCTGTCCAGAGCCTTGTTCTGAGTCCTTGTGCTCAGACTGCTTCTGAGCTTGGTCCTTGTGGCTGTCGGTCTTGGATTCCGCCAGGCCAGGCCCACTCATCTCATCTGGCTTGAGAGTACCATAAGGGGAACTGCGCTGTGAGGAGGTCGCAGACGACTCCCGATACTCCGCGCTCAAGTCAACACCACTATCTCCCTGGCTGCTCTTAAAACCCTGCTCTGAGGTGCCAGGCTCAGCACTGCTGAAGGCAGTGACAGCTGTCCTCCAAGAGTCGCTGGCGGCGCCCTGCACAGGGAGGGCTTGGCTGCTGCTCTCCCAGATCTCAGTGCCCAGGCTGCTGCCAGGCACGGCCACGTCTCCTTGCTCCAGACACAGGCCATTCTGCTTTTTAGCAAAGCGAGGAGGAATCGGTGAGGAAAGGCCTCGACCTTTGACCTGAGCAGCCTGTTCTTTTTTCCTTCTCTCCTCCTCCAGCAGGCGGCGCTGCTTCTTGGTCAGGACTTCGATGAAGCCTTCGCCCACCATGGAGCCTACTTCATTCTCTTCCCCAGGGCTGGAACCACAGTTGTCAAAGATAGCATTTCCATAGCCCAGATCAAACTGCTTCCGGGCCTCTTCCTGCTCACCAGCCCTCTGGGCAGCCAAAGAAACCTCTTTCTCTGCTTTCTTACTGGTAGTTTCAGAACCGTCAGAGCTGCCATGAGTGGTCCTCTCCAAGGCATAGGGTGAATGGCTTCCAAGGCCTCCAGGCAAGGCCTCATCTGGAGACCTTTTGACTTTCAGAGACGTCCCACTCTGCTGGCTCTCGCAGCGGGGGGAAGTCTCACCCCCACCTGGCCTAACAGGCTTCTCCCCAAACCTTCCCGGCTCCAGCTTGCAGCTCTGTCTGTCAGCCAGGGGCCTCTGGCTGGAGAAGCTCCTCTTGGCCAGCTCTTTCTTTTCACCCAGACTGTCCCCAGAGAGGCCACCATTCCCTTGTGCTTCAGGTTCAGCTGCGAGGCCTTCTCAACGCTCCTTACGCTCGCTAAAGTCCCTACTCTCGGAAGCGGTCTCCCACTCTTCATTGGCATGATCAGAAGAATTCTGGTAGGAAAGCTCTGGGAATCTGTGACCTCCAGGACCACTCTTGTCCCCAGGACAGACTTTGGGCCGGCCTGGCCACTGGCTTGCCAGCAGATGGGACTCCTCCTCAGGTCCCCACAGGCCTAGGGACTCTCGACGGAGGCGATGGAAGCGAGGGGGCTGGTGGCCTCCTCCGACAGAAGGGCCTGTTTTCTGCACCTTCAGAATCTTCCCCGTGGTCATCTTGGAAAAAGGACTTCTTGTCCTCCGTGCGGCTGTCCTCAAAAAGCCTGCTGCCAAATGTGTCAGAGTGTCTGTAGGAGGTTTGACAGCTTTTTGTTGAAAGTCTATTTTTTTGTGTTTTAGGATGGCAACTCCAGCTTGTTTCTTGAAACCAATTTCTTAGAAGACTTTTTCCAGGCTTTCACTCTTAGGCAATATATGTCTTTTTCATTTAGGTGTATTTCTCATTTGCGGCAAAAATGTTGGGTCCTGTTTGACTATCCAGGGGATATTAGACTATTAGATTATGTCTATTGACAGGGGAATTGAGTCCACTGATGTTGAGAGATATTAAAGACAAATGATTTGCTGTTTTGTTGTTATAGGTGGCATTATGTGCACCTATAACACATTTACTCCTTTTGCCTTTGTTGTGAAATGATTAATATCTTGGGTTTTCTTTGGTGCATCTATCCTCCTCCTTTTGTTGGAGTTTTCCTTCTAGAATCCTCTTTTGGACTGGATTGGTAGATAGATATCCTTTAAATTTAGTTTTGTCCTCAAATATTTTGGTTTCTCCATCTATGTTTATTGAGAGTTCTGCTGTGTATAGTAGGCTGGGCTGGCATTTGTGTTCTTCAGAGTCTACATGACTTCTGTCCAGGTTCATGTGACTTCTAGTACCTCTCTTGAAAAATCTGATGTAATTCTTATAGGTCTGCTTTTATGTGTTACTCGGTCTTTTCCCCTCAAAGCTTTTTAACATTCTTTCTTTGTTCTGTGCATTTAGTGTTTGGATTATTAGGTGATGAGAGGATTTTGTTTTTCTGGTCCAATATTTGTAGTTCTATAGGCTCATTGTACCTTTATGGCCATCTTTTTCTTTAGATTTGGGACGTTTTCTTCTATCATTTTGTTCAAGATGTGTTCAGGTCCTCTATTCCTTTTATTCTTAGATTTCTGCTTTTTATTGTGAATTACCAAGATGTGGGGTTTGAATTTTATTGACAGTTGTTTCAATAAGTTGTAAGATGTTACTGCACCTGAGAGTCTCTCTTTTATCTCTTGTATTCTGTTGTTCATGCTTACATCTGTAATTCCTGATCTGTTTCCTAAGTTTTCCATTACAACAGTTCCCTCCATTTTTGTTTACTTTATTGTTTCTACTTCTACTTTTAGGTATTGTACAGCTTTTGTTCAATTCCTTTCCTTGTTTAATAGTGTTTTCCTGTATTTCTTTAAGAAATTTGTTTCCTCTTTAAGGGCTTCTACCTGTTTACAACTGTGTTCTTGTATTTCTTTCAGTGTATTGTTTATATCCTCCCTAAAGGACTCTATTATCATCATGACTCATGATTTTAAGTCTTCTTCCTGATTTTCAGGTTCATTGGTATATCCAGCGCTTTCTGTGTTGGGAGAACCAGGTTCTGATGATGCCAAAGTGTATTGGCTCCTGTAGCTTATGGTCTTAGGCTTGCCTCTCACTATCTGGATATCCCTGATAGCTCTGTTCTTGGTATATCTGTCTGGAGCCTGCCTCTGTGTCCCTGATTGCCGGAGGTCTCCTGGTAGGCCTATGGCCCTGGCTATAGCAGACTTCCTATTAGGCCTTCAGGCTGTGGGTCAGTCCATGTGTAGTCTTTTGGTAATGATTTAGTCCCTGGAAACTGGTTGATTGGCATTGTTGTTTTTATGGGGTTGCAAGCTCCTTCAACTCTTTCAATACTTCCTCTAATTTTCTCCTAGGGGGTCCTGTTCTCAGTTCAGTGGCTTGTTTCTAGCATTGACCACTGTATTGGACATGCTCTGGATGTGTCTCTCAGGGGAGATCTATATCCAGTCCCTTTCAACATGCATTTTTTAGCTTCATCAGTCTTATCTAGTTTGGTGGCTATATATATGGGCCACATGTGGGACAGGCTCTGAATGGCGAGTCCTTGAGTTGCTGCTCTAAACTTTGCTTCCATATCCCCTCCTATGGATATTTTCCCCCTTTTAAGAAGGAGTGGAAGCATTTGCATTTTGGTCATCCTTCTTCTTGAACTTCCTGTGGTCTGTGGATTGCATCTTGGGTAATTCAAGCTTTTTGGCTAATATCCACTTATCGATGAGTGCCTGCCAAGTTTGTTTTTCTGTGATTGAGTTACCTCATTCAGGATGATATTTTCTAGTTCATTCCATTTCGCTATGAATTTCATGAAGTCATTGTTTTTGGTGACTTCACTGACACAATGGACACATTTTTTGAATCCATTCCTCTGTTGAAGGGCTTCTGGGTTGTTTCCAGCTTCTGGCAATTATAAATAAGGCTGCCATGAACATAGTGGAGCATGTGTCTTAGGTGTATGTTGGAGCATCTTTTGGGTACATGCTCAAGAGAGGTATAGCTCAGGCAGTGCAATGTCCAATATTCTGAGGAACTTCCAGACTGATTTCCAGAATGGTTGTACCAGTTTGCAATCCCACCAACAATGCAGGAGTGTTCCTCTTTCTAACGTCCTCGCCAGCATCTGCTGTCACCTGAGTTTTTGATCTTTGCCATTCTCACTGGTGTGAAGTGAAATCTCAGGGTTGTTTTGATTTGCATTTCCCTGATGACTAAGGATGTGGAACATTTCTTTAGGTGCTTTTTGGCCATTCAATAATCCTCAGCTGAGAACATTTTGTTTAGCTCTGTACCCCATTTTTAATAATGTTATTTGGCTCTCTGGAGTCTACCTTCTTGTGTTCTTCCTTTAGCCCTCTATCAGATTTAGGATTGGTAAAGATATTTTCCCAATCTGTTGGTTGCCATTTTGTCCTAAGGACAGTGTCTTTTGACTTACAGAAGCTTTGCAATTTTATGAGGTTCCATTTGTTGACTCTTGACCTTTGAACATGAGCCATTGTTGTTTTGTTCAGGAAATTTTCCCCAGTGCCCATGTGTTCGAGACTCTTCCCCACTTTTTCTTCTGTTAGTTTGAGTGTATCTGGTTTGATGTGGAGGTCCTTGATCCACTTGGACTTAAGCTTTGTACAGGGTGATAAGCATGGATCAATTTGCATTCTTCTACATGCTGACTTCCAGTTGAATCAGTACCATTTGTTGAAAATGCTATCTTTCTTCTATTGGATGGTTTTAGCTACTTTGTGAAAGATCAAGTGACCATAAGTATGTGGGTTCATTTCTGGGTCTTCAATTCTGTTCCACTGATCTATCTGCCTATCCCTGCATCGATACCATATAGTTTTTCTGACTATTGCTCTGTAATACTGCTTGAAGTCAGGGATGATGATGAGGGGATCTGGGGTTCTTACCACTTGACTTGTGTGCAGAGGAATTCCTGCGAGGCCTTCAGCCTTTGGTATCTTCATAGGAGCAGATAAGCTGGTTCCAATATTTATAACCTGTGTTTGGCCCTGACATTCAGTATAAAAACAAAGAAATGAGAAAGAGATTGTGTCTTGACAACTCACATAATTTATTGTATTACACAAAAATAATCACTTTTCTGGTTTTTGTTGTTGTTGTTGTTGTTGTTCATATAAAACATTAGAAAGCTGCCATGCAAATGAACATTTTTGTTTCAATTGTTCTTCTCAATTTAAAAAGATAAGTAATTTTCTAACATTCTTTAAACAACAGAAAAATCCAAGGGAGGATTAGGGAGGATTATAAAGTAACTGTGGCAAGAGAAATTATCATGAAGAAACAAACAAAACAAAACAAACAAACAAAAATAAAAATCAACAACAAATATTCTGAAGAATCTTGGCTATCACTTTGGACTAGAATTAGAACCATTTTTCAATTTACATAGAGTTAGTGATAGACCAATTGAGAGAACTAATGAAATCTTTCTTAAGGAAAAAGTACCAAAGGTAAGTTTTGTACTTGTTCGGTGTCTAAGCTGTTCCTTAAAGGTAATTCCACCGTAATTACCTTTAAGGTAATCAAGGGTGTCATACAGAAGAATAGAGTTGTCAGGAGTGTAACAAGGTTAAAGGTTTAAAGTAATATCTTCACTATTGGAAAAATGCCTATGTGCATTTTAAATGAGTCAGCATCTGAAAAGGGTTACAAAGCAATCCGTCATGTGACTTGTGGCAAAAGGAAGTACAGTGGTAGGATGTAAAGACACCCTTTTCTCACAAATTTGCATACCTAAAAAGACTGGCCTGGTTATGAAATCTGAAGTTGATTTACTTGAAATACAACTGAAGTGACTAGGCAGCAGTGTTAAGACGAGAGGTATAAATCCCAGATCTCAGGATCAACCACACACAGACTCCTATCCTTCCTGCCCACTTCTGCCTTCAGAAAGACAAGTAAGTGCTTCCAGCTATCATTATTGAACAGAATGAACTATGTTTTAGGTTAAAAATGTTGTGTTTTATATCATGTGTATGTGACATTTTGCCTGATTGTACTTCTCTTGATCTGCTGAAGAAAAGATAAATGCCACCTTTATTCAATTTGTTTTTTAATCTAAGTAATTTATTTTGAGTTAAACATATGTATCTTGCCAAGAATGTAGGATTTGTGTCTGGCAACTGTAGAAATTAAAGGAAAAAGTGGACAGGAGATTTTTGGACACCTAACTGCCAGAAAGCTACAGAAATATTTATCTTAGAATTCATTTTAAACCTTTCCCTCAAATTGAACACAAGTGGTAAGGAAGGAAAGATAAAAGGATTATCTATTAGCTGCTTGCAAAGCATTAAAGACACTGACTTCTTACCTTTTAGTTAGGAGATGTACATGGCAGAAGGCTTAAAAAAGTAATAATAAATTTGTTTCCCAGAATCTGATGATAGAGGTCTGTCATTTTCCTTATGAACTGATCATTACTGAGTAATGCTTTATTTAGTGAAGTCATCCTAACCTTTGTGCTGGATTTATGCTGTTCTAGGACTTTAAGGTCACACAAAGCCATCATGCATTTGTTTGCTAAAGCGACTACTCAATTCACACTTGAGCTGTACAGGCAGCTCAGAGACTCAGAGGACAACATCTTCTATTCCCCTCTCAGCATAATGACAGCATTAGCAATGCTCCAGCTCGGAGCCAAGGGAAACACTGAAAAACAAATTGAGAAGGTAGGTCTAAGCTTCATTTTGTTGGCCAGTTTGAACTTGTCTCTCCACCGAGTGGTGGAGTCACTGTGTCAGTGTACAATAAACCCTGATCCCTGGGATGAAGAACAAGATGCTGAGTAGGCATTGCCATGACTGTGAACATGGGACTATGGGAGGGACACACCCTTCCCAAGCACCATCCCGTGCTTGATATCTGCTGGGTTCTAGGCTACGATAACAGCCTTCAAGTGTCCCACAGTAAGAAATTTTCTTAAACTATACAGACTATTGATGCAAGCAATGTGTTGGTTCACATCTTTGGAATATGAATGGATGTGTTCCCAAAACACTGGCAGGATGGACATCTATTTATATGACTGGTGATAGATCAGCTATATGGTGTTGTTTGCAAACTCTTGTACAAACGTTTAGTATATTTTTTCCAAATTTTCAAGTTTTTTTACTTTATTTTTCAGGGGTTGCTTCTGTTTTTATTTCCTTTGATTTAGGCATAATTGTAAGTGAACTTTTCTTGTTGCATTTAATGTGTCTCTCAGGTTATTCAATTCCATGAAACCACAAAGAAGACAACAGAAAAGTCTGCAGACTGTCATGTAAGTGCAGGGTACCTCATGCATAGAAAAGCTTCAGATTTTTGACAGCATTATAATTGGAAGTGAACATTTTACATTTAAAAGAATCAGTCTGTAGTGGAATTTCCAAACAAAAGAGGGTGGGAGGTGAAGTAGTGTCACACTTCTTTCTCAAAGACATTATATTCATTAACTACAGAAGTTCAGTATTGAATGGAGATGAGGATGGCCTAGATTAAGTCTAGCTCTGCCCCTCATACATGGGAAACACGAGGAAAGCTCTGCCCCAGTGTACTGGGACTACAATCTAGCAAAGTGGGAGTAATGAGGATATACACACAAAACATATACCCACCAAAATGTGTGTTGCTAAAAGTAAGATAGCATTTGAAAGTTTGGACAACAGTATTGCAAGACAAGAGTATTTTTCATTATCACAATAATATTATTAAAACAATTTTATCTTAATTCAACAATTGGATTAAGAGAAGTAAGAATATATTCATATACTAAGACAAATAAGCACATCTTGGAAAATGACTGTTATCACACCTCTATGTAGTTAGCGCCTTAACCATGCTACCTTCTGAGCAGGAAAAGATAACTGTTCTGATTCAGACATACTTACATTCGCAATTTGGCTCTGGAGCATCTCTTTAGAGAAATCATTAAATTCTCTGAATCTTTTTGTTTTTTATCTAGACATACTCAGACTGATATTATTGCCATGTAGTCTATCCCCTAGATTAATCGTGGGCATATGCTATCTTACAGTCAGAGAATATCTACTATGAGAGAAGAAAAATAAATCTTAATCAACTTCTCTTACACAATGCCATTAAAGTATATATATATATATATATATATATATATATATAATCATGTCTGACTATAATACCATTTTAAATGGGCAAACAATATAAATATGCATTAGGGATTGTTAGAAATGACATAGAATCTATAGTTTTAAAGAACGTATGCCACAACTCTCTAAAAGTACTACATATTTGGTTCAAAACACAGCTAACCAGATATGTGGAAGACAAAAGTCATTTATGAAAGGAGTTGAATGTAAACTATAGACATTTACAGTAAAATATAACAAACATCAGAAAATGTTCAATAACTTGTCATTGAGATTACAAGTGTTTGGGTATTTATTTTGTGGGTTTAGTATTTATATTAGCAGAGTAAGTTCATGAACATGTGTTTGATATTGAAGGATGAAGAAAGTGTGCATGAACAATTTCAAAAGTTAATGACTCAGTTAAACAAATCCAATGATGCTTATGACCTGAATTCTGCCAACAGTATCTATGGAGCAAAGGGTTTCCCATTTCTCCAGGTAAGTTGCACTTGGTTCTGCATCCATTTAATCTGGATCCTAGGTCCTGCATATCAGAATGGCCATATGTGTAAGTCAATCCAGGCAGATTCAGACAGAAAAAACTTGTTCAGGGAGCACCGACTTCATAGACAAAATTCTAACCCACTGGGTTGTCCAGGAGCCTAGTGATTTTTGTGTGATGCAAAGGCTCTGGAACTCTTCAATGAAACATTGTAGACAACCAGACTTGTCATGAGATGTTAGGAATGACCCAGCACTGACTCACAGAGATGACAGAAAGAGATTATTTCAAGTGGGATATTTCTGGACTAGGCAGGCTTGGGGAAATCCTGGGAAGAACTAGGGAGGTAGCAGATAATATAGCATTTCCTCCATGTGATCAAAGGAGATTGCAATGGTTGAACTGAGTGGTAATATACCTCATCAGTCAAACAGCTCTCTCGGGACAATTTACTATGAAATTTGTGAGTCAGGCTCTTTTCCACCTGTCCTCTGCCAGAGGTATGTTACTGTAAGATTGCCTTCAATCTACTCTGTTCTCACATTGCCTCCATATTACCTGAGTAAAAAAAAAAAAAACAAAAAAAATCTATGTATTCATAGACTAACAGTTGCCATCAGCATCAGAAATCTGATTATACTCTCATCAAAACTAATACAATTTAAATGAGGTTCAAGTTATCTTTAATTCTTTTTGCTTCTTTTACATCTCAAAGACATTTTTGGAAGACATTAAGGAATATTACCAAGCTAATGTGGAATCCCTTGACTTTGCACATGCCGCAGAAGAAAGTGAAAAGAAGATTAATTCCTGGGTGGAAAACCAAACAAACGGTATTGAATGGGAGGGCCACTGGAGATTATGGGGTGGTCTCTGTAAATATGAAGTGAGGCAAGAGGAACTATGGAGAAGTTGGCAGAAAGCCAATCCATTTAAATACAACAGGGTGAACAGTGATAAGTGATCAGTGGTGAACTCTTGTAAAGCATCCTCCAGAAAAGCTCCTTGTACTGATGATAGACACTTTGTTCTTTCCCTTGAAGGAAAAATCAAAGACTTGTTTCCTAAGGGAAGCCTGAACAGTAGCACTATCCTGGTTCTGGTGAATGCAGTGTATTTCAAAGGACAATGGAATCACAAGTTCGATGAAAAGCATACCGAAGAAGACAAGTTTTGGCTGAACAAGGTACTGTTGGCAGTTTAT
The DNA here is from genome assembly GCF_021556685.1 of Rattus norvegicus. NCBI lineage: Eukaryota > Metazoa > Chordata > Mammalia > Rodentia > Muridae > Rattus > Rattus norvegicus. The sequence goes on along the minus strand of NC_141546.1, from coordinate 23,517,012 downwards.
TTACATAATGCCGTTTGGTGATGTGTGAATGATTTAGCTTCAATATAAGTGATGCCACAGAAAGTCTAAAATGAAAACTGCCTTGTGTTTTATTTTTTCATTTAACTAGTAGTAACTAAAAAGACTTTTGTCTAGGCTTCAGAAAACGTCAGTGTTATCCCTTCAAAGGATGCTGATGTGTGTTGTATCTTGAAAATGTCATCTGTGCTGTTCTATGTCACCCTTGATGTGTGTTTGACATGCTGCTTTGTTGCAGAATACAAGTAAACCTGTCCAGATGATGAGGCAAAAAAACGAATTTAACTTCATCTTTCTGGAGGATGTGCAGGCCAAGATGGTGGAAATACCATACAAAGGCAAGGAGCTAAGTATGTTCATCCTGCTGCCAATGGAAATTGATGGTCTGAAGAAGGTAAAGTTTCTGTGTTTTTTCTTCCATTATGTGATTCTTCCTAATGGAGCAAATTCAACCAAGACACTAGGAAACTAATTAAACATGACAATAATGAAAATTTGAAAAGGAGATATTGTACTGCATGCAGGAGTATAAGCATTTTATACAGAGCCTGAATCATACTGCATGCTTGCCTAATCATGAATTAAGCAAAGTTATGAATGTTAAATATCAACAAGATGCCACTAAAGGGAACTAGTCAAACTTTATTGAAAGAAATATATAGCAGTGTAGAAAGTGATTATAACTATTTTGAATAAAAAAAATAAAAATCAAGGAAATTGAATAAAATCAAAAAATGTAATATTATGTACAGGAAAATATAAAGAATCACCTGTTAAAATAAGATAGGTGGCTGGGAGCATAAACAATTATGTATACAATTTATTTTGTACAAAACAATGATTCTGGTTTTGGATATCAGAAATAAAATTTTACTTGAAATTTTCTAAATAAATAATATCTAAACCAAAAGTCAGTACTTATTTATTGCTAACGGTTTCACTTTAAATCATTGTCCATGTAAGTTACAGTCTTTCTGTCAATCATGGCAATGTCTTATACTTTTACAGCTTGAAGAACAGCTCACTGCTGACAAGTTACTAGAGTGGACAAGAGCAGAGAACATGAACATGATCGACTTGTATTTGTCTTTGCCACGGTTCAAAGTGGAAGAGAAGTATGACCTCCCAGGTCCGTTGCAGCACATGGGGATGGTGGACGCCTTTGACTCAAAGAAGGCTGACTTCTCAGGCATGAGCAGCACTCAAGGTCTAGTGGTGTCTAAAGTTTTACACAAGTCCTTTGTGGAGGTAAATGAAGAGGGGACAGAAGCTGCTGCTGCCACGGGGGTAGAAGTCAGTTTAACATCAGCACAGATAACCGAAGACTTCAATTGTGATCACCCTTTCTTATTCCTCATCAAGCACAATGCTACCAACAGCATCCTCTTCTTTGGCAGAATGTCTTCTCCTTAAGTGTGGTGGCTGTGCCTTGTGTCCAGAAAATAAAACAAAGTTGCTGCAGCTACGTTAGCCTGGAAACAAGTTTCTATCGCTTCATTTTCTTTTCTATCTCAGAGTCCCTACTAAGAATGCATTAGTGAGGGAAGGATAGCTCTATTTTCTCTATCCCTTCTTGCTTTCCTTCTTTTTTCTATATATACATACATTATCTGAAGAAAAATTCAACAAACAGATGAAGGGATGATTAAACACAGTTTCTTCTACTGTAACATGAATCTGTGACCTGCGTTAAGTGAGCTGGAGAAAAATCATACCTTCTTTTAAAACTGATTAGTATAATCATCTAATTGCTTTAGGAGATATCTGGACACTTCATAAGCTTATAAATGTTGTGAAGTTACAAATTACATTTTCAATAAAATAATGATCTTTTCTATGTATTCATTCCTTTACTTTCAACTGTAAAATGCCAATTATTCAGGGAGGGAAAGTTCAAAGCAATTTCATCTATGCTAAATCTGGGATCCTGTGCAAATACATTGCTACACATGTTTTTTTTTAATTTTTGACAGCAAGAAAATTTTGTGGATTAATGCCTTATGTATTGCAGTACCAGGGATCCAAATCAAGGCCTCTTGTACACCAGATAAGTTCTCTAACGTTAAGCTCAGCCTCTGGCCCTAATAAAATTTTAAATGCTAAAATGTGGAGGAACAATTTCATCAAAGATGAACAGATTAGAAACTAATTAATATTCACATAATTTCTTATATCAGGATCCTTGGTGAGAGATCCCTAGAGATCCATGTTGTCCAATGCAATAATCATTAGAAAGCTGTTATCCCAAGTAAATTAACTGAAGACACTTTAAGCTAATTAGTCTACTTTCTTCACCATTAGCTGATATGGCTAGCATATGGTACCTTAGACCACAGAATTTTCAACCCTTTTATCATTCTGATTCTATCACCACAGAACACATAACAGTTCAGCTTAAGAATCTAGATAATTCCATGACAAAATTTAACATCAGGACCTTAAGTGGGAACTTAGTAAATAAATATAGAAGGGGTTAAATTTTTCAGAGTTAAAATAGAGCTATCTATGGGGGGAGGGCGGCAATGGGGGAGGGTTGGGAGGGGGACACCCATAAGGAAGGGGAGGGGGGAGGGGGATGTTTGCCCGGAAACCGGGAAAGGGAATAACACTTGAAATGTATATAAGAAATACTCAAGTTAATAAAAAAAAATAATAATAAAAAAAAATAGAGCTATCCAAATTTCAAATCCAACTTTAGTTTGAATAGAAATCACTAGACAGATTAAACTATAAGAGAAAATAAATGGCTTTCATTCTTAACAATAGCAGAGAAAGTAGTTAGCGAGTCAGTCCACCTATAGAGTGTGGCATGGTTTGTGTGTTTAGAAGGAACAAATGATGACCAGAGCACATGTGAATAAAGAGAACCTAACTCTGGAGGAATATTTAAGAAACTGTGTACCTGACCTTCAAGTCTTTCTGGGAATGAGAAAGTTCTGACAGTGTTTTGAGCAAAAGACAGCTCAGCAACTCTATTGATCTACGTTGACAAAGCAGGAAGAGCCTGTTGGCCTTCTCTAACCCTTCTGCTCATCTTTAACCACCCCACTGTGTTCTAAACTTTAAAGAGGAGAGGCCCTTACTTCAACTCACACTCACTGACTTCTAGAAAACTGTAAGACTTGTCAGATATAAGCTGTACAGATATAAGGACCCTAATGCCCAGGTGCTCCCAGATCAGGTTAACTTTGACCTTCAAAAACAGTAGAGGTCAACTTTCTGTTCACTGTTCTGAAAAAAAAAAAAAAAACCTTGTGTACTAGGAACAGGCAGGAATGGGGACACATTTGCTTAGAAGAGAATAAAATCTTAAAAGTAGCAGATATGACTCAAAGTCAGAACACATGTAAAAAATAGATTCTTTCTGTTCTTTAATAGTGCAATGCCCTCAAGAGATTTCAGCTGACAGATGCTGGTAGTGGGACTCATGGGTAGGAAAAGGCCAGTGTCGCATGGGGGCACTCACCTGTTCTGAGATGGAGCATAAGGGGCATCTTCCCTGATTTTGTTTTAAAACAGAGAACAGGTAGAGCTCATCTCTTTTTTTTTTTTTTTTTTATTAACTTGAGTATTTCTTATATACATTTCGAGTGTTATTCCCTTTCCCGGTTTCCGGGCAAACATCCCCCTCCCCCCTCCCCTTCCTAAAGGTGTTCCCCTCCCAACCCTCCCCCCATTGCCGCCCTCCCCCCATAGACTAGTTCACTGGGGGTTCAGTCTTAGCAGGACCCTGGGCTTCCCCTTCCACTGGTGCTCTTACTAGGATATTCATTGCTACCTATGGGGTCAGAGTCCAGGGTCAGTCCATGTATAGTCTTTAGGTAGTGGCTTAGTCCCTGGAAGCTCTGGTTGCTTGGCATTGTTGTACTTTTGGGGTCTCGAGCCCCTTCAAGCTCATCTCTTGACAAGCACTGACCCTGAGACCAGACCAAAGCTATCACTTCCTAAAATACAAATTCTCCCAAACCCAAATGTAAAATTCATGTGATGTTGCCAACTTTGGTTCATAAAATAACATTCTTTGAAAAAATGGTTGATTACAAGCAAGTTGTTGTATAACTTAGAATTTATAGATAATCTCGGGCTTGTTAATACTTCATCTTAAAGGGGTTCAATATACAGTAACTCTAAGTAGACTCCTGTATTTCTTTAAAGAAGCTTTTGGTTTCAATGAGAAATATTAAAATGCAAACAAACCATTAGCCCTTCAAATAGCTGCCTGCTCTGTGTTGAAGATGGCAGTTCACAGAACAAAGAACTGGCTTGCACATGTCATTATCATCTCAGCAATATTCAAGTTTTCTAATGCTTGTGTTACCAAGCAACTTTTCAAACTGTAATTTGTTGCTGAACATACCTGCCTAGCCAGAGGATGTTCCAAGATGACTAAGCACAGCTTTCAACTTAACTTTCCTCTCTTAAGTCAATAAATGCATCTGTGTGTAGTTTGCACACCAGACACATGCCTTTGAGTAAGGTGACACACTGTATTCCAGAAAGTATTTATGATCCATCCCAGTTTATGCTTTCCCTTTTTTAAAGATTTGTTTATTTATTTTATGTTTTGAGTATACTATAGCTCTCTTCAGACACAGCAGAAAAGGGCAACAGATGGTTGTTGGCTTCCAAGTGATTGCTGGGAATTTAACTTGGGACCTCTGGAAAAATAATCAGTGCCCTTAACTAAGAAATCTTTCCAGTCCCAGTTTATGCTCTTTTATACCTTAACCTCTAAGGGAACTGACCACAAGTCTTGGGATCAGCAGCCTCATTGATGTTAATCTTTATTTTTTATCTTTATTAACTTGAGTATTTCTTATTTGCATTTCGATTATTATTCCCCTTCCCTGTTTCCAGGCCAACATCCCCCAACCCCTCCCCTCCCCTTCTATATGGGCTTCCCCTCCCAATCCTCCCCCCATTACCACCCTCAACCCAACAATCATATTCACTGGGGGTTCAGTCTCGGCAGGACCAAGGGCTTCCCCTTCCACTGGTGCTCTTACTAGACTATCCATTGCTACCTATGAGGTTGGAGCCCAGGGTCAGTCCATGTATAGTCTTTGGATAGTGGCTTAGTCCCTGGAAGCTCTGGTTGCTTGGCATTGTTGTTCATATGGGGTCTCGAGCCCCTTCAAGCTCTTCCAGACCTTTCTCTGATTCCTTCAACGGGGGTCCCGATCTCAGTTCAGTGGATTGCTGCTGGCATTCGCCTATGTATTTGCTATATTCTGTCTGTGTCTCTCAGGAGAGATCTACATCCGGTTCCTGTCAGCCTGCACTTCTTTGCTTCATCCATCTTGTCTAATTGGGTGGCTGTATATGTATGGGCCACATGTGGGGCAGGCTCTAAATGGGTGTTCCTTCTGCCTCTGTTCTAAACTTTGCCTCCGTATTCCCTGCCAAGGGTTTTCTTGTTCCCCTTTTAAAGAAGGAGTGAAGCATTCACATTTTGGTCATCCTTCTTGAGTTTCATGTGTTCTGTGCATCTAGGGTAATTCAAGCATTTGTGCTAATAGTCACTTATCAATGAGTGCATACCATGTGTGTTCTTCTGTGATTGGGTTACCTCACTCAGGATGATGTTAATCTTCTTACCTGTCTCTTTCTATTAGAAAACTGGCATCCCTCAAGGCAAGACCTGTCCTGGATCCATGGTGCATTCTATGCAGCAAATGCCTACAGGATATATACTGAATGTAAGTAAGCTAAGTCCATAGGATCTGGTTATCTATGGAAGCAGAAAAATGCAATTGGACCTATAAATTCAAAACTATGTCTTAGAACATTCTGGATCACCACTGGAAAATTTGTCCAACTGTGGGGGAGAATTGTTAAAATTCCTGGATTTTGCACAGCACAAGTAGTGAGACTAATACAACTAAGCGGGAGCTGAAATGTTTGAATATTGAATAGCTATTTGTCAAATATATTTCAGAACCACTCTAGATTCACTGAATTGATATGAGATTAGATTTCTCCAAATCTTTGCAAAGGACAGGCTTCAGTCCAAAAAGGTGTCGGCAGATATCCTTCTTCAAACAAAAGGGTAATGACACAGTCCACTTCCCCAGTTCCAACACTGGATACCTGGGGGTCATGTCAAACATACATCAAAACTGAGACAACAAAGCTGAGCATACCTACCTGCCATGCAAGAGACTGAACCAGTGAAAAACTTCACTTACTAGTTGACTCCTATTATTTGCTTATAAAGTAAATTCACACACACGCATGCCTGTGTGTATAAGCACAGCGCACACAAACACAGGTCATTTCTTAAAGGATAATAATTTGATGGCAATATTAGGAGTTAGTAGCATTAGGAAGTACTGTTGGTATCAAGAAATTGCCGTATAGTATGTATTGAAGAATGTATCCTGTACTCACTCCAGTTTTCTGACCATCATTAGGTAAGCAGCTTTCTTCAGCCATGGCATTTCTGCCTTGTCACAGATTAAAAGCAACAGACCAGGAACCATGGACTGAAACCTAAAGCCAAGAAGAGTCTTTCCATCTTCTCAGTGATATCTGTCAGATATTTCATCTCAATGATAGAAGACTGAGTAACACACAGGAAGAAAACTCCAGGGGTTCTGATCTGAGGGCTACAAAGAGCAGGTGTATGGCACGATGATTAAAGTTGTGTAACCTGAATGTAGACTGAAGTGATTGTAAAGTTTTTCTGCTGTTGTTCTCTCTTGGCTTCTGTGTCTCACTTGAATAAAGGGATTGCAGCAGTGGGTTCCCATTTTGTTTGCTCATTTGGTTCCCTTGTCCCTCTCAGTCTTTGATTTGTACAACATGCACACCTGAAAATTGCAAAGTACTCTCCTGTGGGAACTGCTGCCATCCTGTTTTGGATTACCTTGGTGCTGTTTGTATTTTGATGCTAAGCCTATACTTTCCCCCCAATTCCCCCCATGAGTAGTTGATCGTAAACTCAAGTGATTTCATGTTAACCCTACTCCCATTTTAACTGGTCAAATAAAGGCTAGAGCCTGGAATTCTGCAGTGGAAGAAGAAGGTGGGGATGGAAGTTTTAGAGAGGGGAAGAGGAAGGAGAAAGAAGGGAGATGAGATGGAAAGACAGAGACAGAGAGAGGAAGATGGAGGAGGAAGAGGTTGAAGATTAAAGAGAACCACGTGGCCTGGAGGAGCCACAAGTAGCAAGGGATCTCATAGCTGTGGAATGGAGTAGTGTAGTATATGTCTGCCTAAACTAGGTGGGCTACATATAAATATGAGCTGAGTTGTATTGTCTTTGCACAAGCAAATTGGGGCTGGAGATTTACTGATACAAATCTGGTTGGTATTAAATATTAAGGCTGTTTGCTATTTTCCATTTGCAATGATTAAGGTAGGATAGAGAGAGCACAAAACTGCAGAGGGGCCATTGGTGGTCAGTGTCACAAACCACAGAGAAGACAGTGGAACTCAAGTGGTAGCTCCAGGCATTAACAGGAAGATCAGGTTTGGGTGGATTAGCAAGCTGTCTCTGAGAACCAGGGCTCAAAGCCATTTTCAGCATTGTGCAAGGAGAAAGAGGTGGCTACTTATTCTAGAGACTAGGCAGAGCAAGCATGGATTTGCTAAAATTACACACAACAGATGATGTCCAACATGGTAGGCAAGGATCCACTATTTAGGATTCTAGGACTGATTCAGACACAGTAATGCGGGTCTGAAAGGAGGGAAGAGAGGGTTTCTCACTGAGAGGAGAGGTCATGTGGTAACTCAAACGTAGGGAAACTTAAACAAGGAAGCACAGAGCAGACTCAGACAGGCTTTGAGTTCCCCTGCTGTGAAAAGAAACAGTTAATAGCTCCAGGCACAGAGCCAAAGTAAAAGCTGCCTGCTTCCTACACCAGGTAATAATAAGATAGAATTCTAGGATTGGTTCAATTGTTTTTAAAGATAGACTAGAATACACATTTTGCCCAAGCCACATGGGGAAGTCTCCCCACAGCTCGGAACTAATACTAGAGTTTGGGCCCAGAGGCACTGGGACCCCTGCTGTAGACAGAAAGGCTGCAGCTTCCAAGAAAAGATACAGGGAGATTGTATGAACATAAAAGGCTCTAGGTAAAAGAGGAGGTCTTGCAGGATAATTCATATTCTAGAAATGTGGATACCACACGAATTTTGGGTTAAATATCCTGACATGACAGATTAGGACAAAGGTCTAAGAATAGGCTCATACTGTATTTTTTTAGTTTACTTCGTTTGTTTTGAATTGTGTTAATTATCAAAATGGGTCTGATTTTGAGGTTTGTGGTTATTTTATTATTCCTCTTGGAGAGAGGTAAAGTTAAAATTTTTTTTTGGTTACCGGCTAAAGGAAATTCTCATTGGAGAAAGGCTTTATGTTTGTGTTTATAGAAAAGGCAATTGGGTTCTGGACTCTTCCCAGAGTTATATGTATCAGATATGACAGAGGGAGACTCCCTAAAGAACTAGAAAAGTTCAAGAGAATCAACCAGAAAAGGTAGAGATTCTTTGTGCCATCCTTCACATGACACAAGTAAAGACTTGTGAGTGGTTAGTATTAAAATTGGCTCATAAAAAGACTGTTTTTCACATGCTCAAAAGAGGAACAGAATTTCATTCTTAACTAGTCTGTGCACCCTACAAAGACTAAATCAATCCATGCAGATATCTTGATGGTACTGAAATTCTGTTTTGGGATTTGTACATTACAGAATGTACAGCTTTTGTGAGATTCATCCTCAGACCTGCTGTACCAACCTGCTTGAAATCCCAGTGTCATGGATTCCCGGTGTCTTACCTCATTCAACCCTTCAGAGACATCCAGTCAGAACTTTAGGCATCAAAGCCTGAATAACAATTGTTGACTTGGCCTTCTTAAAGCCTAACAAAATCTCCAATTTTGTAGACCCTTCCCCTCCCCTTTAAAGATATTTCATTACCCGCACTCTGCAGGAAGAAGCTGTGAAGAGACCTTATCCTCATTCCCTGGGTTTCGGTGTCTAGACATGATTAATCCAAAGGTTGTCATTCTAAGGAATTTAGAAATGGTCTTAATTTGAACAGGAAAGAAATAACTGTAATTGGTTGTCTACGTGTAATCTTAATTGGTAGAAAACTTGATAATTGTTACAGAGTTGAAGTTATAATGTACAGAATTTATTTTTGATATTAAGGTTTCATTGGTATGAATTTCTTCTATTGATGCAAAAAGTTAAGAATACAAAGCATAGACCCAGTCTTTCTATACCTGCTATAACAAACTGTTTTTAGATGATTGTGCAATATGACTTAAGGGCCAGATAGCAAACTCATGGTTCTCAGTTAACAATAAAAGGGTCTTTTGAAATATCTCAATGAGAAATGACTGAGAGTAGTTCAAGGGCAACAGTTCAGATATACTTTGCATAGATAGATACTTTTCAAAAAGGCAGAAATTCGTCCCAGACCCCGTGAGAGAGAGAGACCTCACCGCCTGGTCAGGTGGGCACTCCTGAGGCTGCAGAGCGGAAGAGACCAGCACTGCTCACCCCTGCCCACATCCCTGGCCCAAGAGGAAACTGTATAAGGCCTCTGGGCTCCAGTGGGGGAGGGCCCAGGAGCAGGAGGACCCCTGCCTGAGACACCGCTGGAACCTGAAGGAAACAGACCGGATAAACAGTTCTCTGCACCCAAATCCCATGGGAGGGAGAGCTAAACCTTCAGAGAGGCAGACAAGCCTGGGAAACCAGAAGAGACTGCTCCCTGCACACACATCTCGGACGCCAGAGGAAAAAGCCAAAGACCATCTGGAACCCTGGTGCACTGAAGCTCCCGGAAGGGGCGGCACAGGTCTTCCTGGTTGCTGCCGCTGCAGAGAGACGGTGGGCAGCACCCCACGAGCGAACCTGAGCCTCGGGACCACAGGTAAGACCAAATTTTCTGCTGCAAGAAAGCTGCATGGTGAACTCAAGACACAGGCCCACAGGAAGAGCTGAAGACCTGTAGAGAGGAAAAACTACACGCCCGAAAGCAGAACACTCTGTCCCCATAACTGACTGAAAGAGAGGAAAACAGGTCTACAGCACTCCTGACACACAGGTTTATAGTACAGTCTAGCCACTGTCAGAAATAGCAGAACAAAGTAACACCAGAGATATTCTGATGGCAAGAGGCAAGCGCAGGAACCCAAGCAACAGAAACCAAGACTACATGGCACCATTGGAGCCCAATACTCCCATCAAAACAAACATGGAATATCCAAACACACCAGAAAAGCAAGATCTAGTTTCAAAATCATTTTTGATCATGATGCTGGAGGACTTCAAGAAGGACGTGAAGAACTCCCATAGAGAACAAGTAGAAGCCTACAGACAGGAATCGCAAAAATGCCTGAAAGAATTCCAGGAAAACATAAATAAACAAGTAGAAGCCCATAGAGAGGAGACACAAAAATCCCTGAAAGAATTCCAGGAAAACATAAATAAACAAGTAGAAGCCCATAGAGAGGAGACACAAAAATCCCTGAAAGAATTCCAGGAAAACAAAATCAAACAGTTGAAGGAATTAAAAATGGAAATAGAAGCAATCAAGAAAGAACACATGGAAACAACCCTGGATATAGAAAACCAAAAGAAGAGACAAGGAGCTGTAGATACAAGCTTCACCAACAGAATACAAGAGATGGAAGAGAGAATCTCAGGAGCAGAAGATTCCATAGAAATCATTGACTCAACTGCCAAAGACAATGTAAAGCTGAAAAAGCTACTGATCCAAAACATACAGGAAATCCAGGACTCAATGAGAAGATCAAACCTAAGGATAATAGGTATAGAAGAGAGTGAAGACTCCCAGCTCAAAGGACCAGTAAATATCTTCAACAAAATCATAGAAGAAAACTTCCCTAACCTAAAAAAAGAGATACCCATAGGCATACAAGAAGCCTAAAGAACTCCAAATAGATTGGACCAGAAAAGAAACACCTCCCATCACATAATTGTCAAAACACCAAACGCACAAAATAAAGAAAGAATATTAAAAGCAGTAAGGGAAAAAGGTCAAGTAACATATAAAGGCAGACCTATCAGAATCACACCAGACTTCTCACCAGAAACTATGAAGGCCAGAAGATCCTGGACTGATGTCATACAGACCCTAAGAGAACACAAATGCCAGCCCAGGTTACTGTATCCAGCAAAACTCTCAATTAACATTGATGGAGAAACCAAGATATTCCATGACAAAACCAAATTTACACAATATCTTTCTACAAATCCAGCACTACAAAGGATAATAAATGGTAAAGCCCAACATAAGGAGGCAAGCTATACCCTAGAAGAAGCAAGAAACTAATCATCTTGGCAACAAAACAAAGAGAATGAAAGCACACAAACATAACCTCACATCCAAATATGAATATAACGGGAAGCAATAATCACTATTCCTTAATATCTCTCAATATCAATGGCCTCAACTCCCCAATAAAAAGACATAGGTTAACAAACTGGATACGCAACGAGGACCCTGCATTCTGCTGCCTACAGGAAACACACCTCAGAGACAAAGACAGACACTACCTCAGAGTGAAAGGCTGGAAAACAACTTTCCAAGCAAATGGTCAGAAGAAGCAAGCTGGAGTAGCCATTCTAATATCAAATAAAATCAATTTCCAACTAAAAGTCATCAAAAAAGATAAGGAAGGACACTTCATATTCATCAAAGGAAAAATCCACCAAGATGAACTCTCAATCCTAAATATCTATGCCCCAAATGCAAGGGCACCTATATACGTAAAAGAAAGCTTACTAAAGCTCAAAACACACATTGCACCTCACACAATAATAGTGGGAGATTTCAACACCCCACTCTCATCAATGGACAGATCATGGAAACAGAAATTAAACAGTGATGTCGACAGACTAAGAGATGTCATGAGCCAAATGGACTTAACGGATATTTATAGAACATTCTATCCTAAAGCAAAAGGATATACCTTCTTCTCAGCTCCTCATGGTACTTTCTCCAAAATTGACCATATAATTGGTCAAAAAACGGGCCTCAACAGGTACAGAAAGATAGAAATAATCCCATGCGTGCTATCGGACCACCACGGCATAAAATTGGTCTTCAATAACAATAAGGGAAGAATGCCCACATATACGTGGAAATTGAACAATGCTCTACTCAATGATAACCTGGTCAAGGAAGAAATAATGAAAGAAATTAAAAACTTTTTAGAATTTAATGAAAATGAAGGTACAACATACCCAAACTTATGGGACACAATGAAAGCTGTGCTAAGAGGAAAACTCATAGCACTGAGTGCCTGCAGAAAGAAACAGGAAAGAGCATATGTCAGCAGCTTGACAGCACACCTAAAAGCTCTAGAACAAAAAGGAGCAAATACACCCAGGAGGAGTAGAAGGCAGGAAATAATCAAACTCAGAGCTGAAATCAACCAAGTAGAAACAAAAAGGACCATAGAAAGAATCAACAGAACCAAAAGTTGGTTCTTTGAGAAAATCAACAAGATAGATAAACCCTTAGCCAGACTAACGAGAGGACACAGAGAGTGTGTCCAAATTAACAAAATCAGAAATGAAAAGGGAGACATAACTACAGATTCAGAGGAAATTCAAAAAATCATCAGATCTTACTATAAAAACCTATATTCAACAAAACTTGAAAATCTTCAGGAAATGGACAATTTCCTAGACAGATACCAGGTATCGAAGTTAAATCAGGAACAGATAAACCAGTTAAACAACCCCATAACTCCTAAGGAAATAGAAGCAGTCATTAAAGGTCTCCCAACCAAAAAGAGCCCAGGTCCAGACGGGTTTAGTGCAGAATTCTATCAAACCTTCATAGAAGACCTCATACCAATATTATCCAAACTATTCCACAAAATTGAAACAGATGGAGCACTACCGAATTCCTTCTACGAGGCCACAATTACTCTTATACCTAAACCACACAAAGACACAACAAAGAAAGAGAACTTCAGACCAATTTCCCTTATGAATATCGACGCAAAAATACTCAATAAAATTCTGGCAAACCGAATTCAAGAGCACATCAACACAATCATCCACCATGATCAAGTAGGCTTCATCCCAGGCATGCAGGGATGGTTTAATATACGGAAAACCATCAACGTGATCCATTATATAAACAAACTGAAAGAACAGAACCACATGATCATTTCATTAGATGCTGAGAAAGCATTTGACAAAATTCAACACCCCTTCATGATAAAAGTCCTGGAAAGAATAGGAATTCAAGGCCCATACCTAAACATAGTAAAAGCCATATACAGCAAACCAGTTGCTAACATTAAACTAAATGGAGAGAAACTTGAAGCAATCCCACTAAAATCAGGGACTACACAAGGCTGCCCACTCTCTCCCTACTTATTCAATATAGTTCTTGAAGTTCTAGCCAGAGCAATCAGACAACAAAAGGAGATCAAGGTGATACAGATCGGAAAAGAAGAGGTCAAAATAACACTATTTGCAGATGACATGATAGTATATTTAAGTGATCCCAAAAGTTCCACCAGAGAACTACTAAAGCTGATAAACAACTTCAGCAAAGTGGCTGGGTATAAAATTACCTCAAATAAATCAGTTGCCTTCCTCTATACAAAAGAGAAACAAGCCGAGAAAGAAATTAGGGAAACGATACCCTTCATAATAGACCCAAATAATATAAAGTACCTCGGTGTGACTTTAACCAAGCAAGTAAAAGATCTGTACAATAAGAACTTCAAGACACTGAGGAAAGAAATTGAAGAAGACCTCAGAAGATGGAAAGATCTCCCATGCTCATGGATTGGCAGGATTAATATAGTAAAAATGGCCATTTTACCAAAAGCGATCTACAGATTCAATGCAATCCCCATCAAAATACCAATCCAATTCTTCAAAGAGTTAGACAGAACAATTTGCAAATTCATCTGGAATAACAAAAAACCCAGGATAGCTAAAGCTATCCTCAACAATAAAAGGACTTCAGGGGGAATCACTATCCCTGAACTCAAGCAGTATTACAGAGCAATAGTGATAAAAACTGCATGGTATTGGTACAGAGACAGACAGATAGACCAATGGAATAGAATTGAAGACCCAGAAATGAACCCACACACCTATGGGCACTTGATTTTTGACAAAGGAGCCAAAACCATCCAATGGAAAAAAGATAGCATTTTCAGCAAATGGTGCTGGTTCAACTGGAGGTCAACATGTAGAAGAATGCAGATCTATCCATGCTTATCACCCTGTACAAAGCTTAAGTCCAAGTGGATCAAGGACCTCCACATCAAACCAGACACACTCAAGCTAATAGAAGAAAAACTAGGGAAGCATCTGGAACACATGGGCACTGGAAAAAATTTCCTGAACAAAACACCAATGGCTTATGCTCTAAGATCAAGAATCGACAAATGGGATCTCATAAAACTGCAAAGCTTCTGTAAGGCAAAGGACACTGTGGTTAGGACAAAACGGCAACCAACAGATTGGGAAAAGATCTTTACCAATCCTACAACAGATAGCGGCCTTATATCCAAAATATACAAAGAACTCAAGAAGTTAGACTGCAGGGAGACAAATAACCCTATTAAAAAATGGGGTTCAGAGCTAAACAAAGAATTCACAGCTGAGGAATGCCGAATGGCTGAGAAACACCTAAAGAAATGTTCAGCATCTTTAGTCATAAGGGAAATGCAAATCAAAACAACCCTGAGATTTCACCTCACACCAGTGGGATTGGCTAAGATCAAAAACTCAGGTGACAGCAGATGCTGGCGAGGATGTGGAGAAAGAGGAACACTCCTCCATTGTTGGTGGGATTGCAGACTGGTAAAACCATTCTGGAAATCAGTCTGGAGGTTCCTCAGAAAATTGGACATTGAACTGCCTGAGGATCCAGCTATACCTCTCTTGGGCATATACCCAAAAGATGCCTCAACATATAAAAGAGACACGTGCTCCACTATGTTCATCGCAGCCTTATTTATAATAGCCAGGAACTGGAAAGAACCCAGATGCCCTTCAACAGAGGAATGGATACAGAAAATGTGGTACATCTACACAATGGAATATTACTCAGCTATCAAAAACAACGAGTTTATGAAATTCGTAGGCAAATGGTTGGAACTGGAAAATATCATCCTCAGAGAGCTAACCCAATCACAGAAAGACATACATGGTATGCACTCATTGATAAGTGGCTATTAGCCCAAATGCTTGAATTACCCTAGATCCCTAGAACAAACGAAACTCAAGACGGATGATCAAAAGGTGAATGCTTCACTCCTTCTTTAAATGAGGAAAAAGAATACCCTTGGCAGGGAAGGGAGAGGCAAAGATTAAAACAGAGACTGAAGGAACACCCATTCACAGCCTGCCCCACATGTGGCCCATACATATAGAGCCACCCAATTAGACAAGATGGATGAAGCAAAGAAGTGCAGACTGACAGGAGCCGGATGTAGATCGCTCCTGAGAGACACAGCCAGAATACAGAAAACACAGAGGCGAATGCCAGCAGCAAACCACTGAACTGAGAATAGGACCCCCGTTGAAGGAATCAGAGAAAAAACTGGAAGAGCTTGAAGGGGCTCGAGACCCCATATGTACAACAATGCCAAGCAACCAGAGCTTCCAGGGACTAAGCCACTACCTAAAGACTATACATGGACTGACCCTGGACTCTGACCCCATAGGTAGCAATGAATATCCTAGTAAGAGCACCAGTGGAAGGGGAAGCCCTGGGTCCTGCTAAGACTGAACCCCCAGTGAACTAGATTGTTGGGGGGAGGGCGGCAATGGGGGGAGGGTTGGGAGGGGGAACACCCATAAAGAAGGGGAGGGGGGAGGGGGATGTTTGCCCGGAAACCGGGAAAGGGAAATACACTTGAAATGTATATAAGAAATACTCGTTAATTAAAAAAAAAAAAAAAAAAAAAAAAAAACAGGAAAAAGGAAATGCTTTAAAATCTTTGATGTACCAAAGGAGATGCTCAAAATACAAAGAAAAAAAAGGCAGAAATTCACAGTATGTGACATTTAATGTTGTTTAATCACTTGATGTTGAGACATATCTGCTACTGACAGAACCCCCTTTATGGATCAAAGAAGATATTGAGCATCTTCACCTCCAGAAAAGGTTGTTCCTCATGGCAAGGTTGCCACGGGGTAGAAATTGCCTATTTCATCTACACACAAATATTGTCCATGAAAGGACACAAGATGCAGGATAGTTGACAGCTTGGTTCTGCTGAGAAAGAATAAGGTAGTCCTTCATGATGAGGTCTGTCAGAAGTTCTGGACCAGAAGGCTGAAGACAATTGCATGAATATTTTGAGGAGCAGAGGACTATCTAAGTAGACAGCCGTCTCTATGATGTGTTTAGTTTTGGGACCTATGTTAGTGCTTCATATATTTTTTTTCAAGTAATATTTAAGTTGTTCTCAGATTTCAGGCTTGGGATGAAGATTGGTTATAGCTTCATAGCCAATCCAAACTGTTCAGACTGAGAGGTTGGTTTTTAGATGGTATACAAGCTAACCTAGGACATAACTCATATAAAATTGAAGCCATTTAATTTAAAATAGATGGTAGAGTGGTTGTTCTCAATCGAGAAAATTGAGGGACTGGGTATTAAATTAGAATAATGGTGATAGTTGTGATCAATTAATATCTGAGAGAAAAGAGACTTTTGATTGGACAAAAGGGGAAATGTGCATTGTCTTGGCACTCTTTCTATTCTGTTGCTCTTGTAAGCAAAGGGTGTCTAGCCAGCCAGAGCAATGCAAATATGATTCTGCAAGCCTTGCCATTCTCCTAATATCCACCCCCCCACCCCCGCCTCACTAGAGACCATTAGATTGCATTTCTTTTTTTTTTTTATTAACTTGAGTATTTCTTATATACATTTCGAGTGTTATTCCCTTTCCCGGTTTCCGGGCAAACATCCCCCTCCCCCCCTCCCCTTCTTTATGGGTGTTTCCCCTCCCAACCCTCCCCCCATTGCCGCCCTCCCCCCAACAATCTAGTTCACTGGGGGTTCAGTCTTAGCAGGACCCAGGGCTTCCCCTTCCACTGGTGCTCTTACTAGGATATTCATTGCTACCTATGAGGTCAGAGTCCAGGGTCAGTCCATGTATAGTCTTTGGGTAGTGGCTTAGTCCCTGGAAGCTCTGGTTGCTTGGCATTGTTATACATATGGGGTCTCGAGCCCCTTCAAGCTCTTCCAGTTCTTTCTCTGATTCCGTCAACAGGGGTCCTATTCTCAATTCAGGGGTTTGCTGCTGGCATACGCCTCTGTGTTTTCTGTATTCTGGCTGTGTCTCTCAGGAGAGATCTACATCCGGCTCCTGTCGGTCTGCACTTCTTTGCTTCACCCATCTTGTCTAATTGGATGGCTGTATATGCATGGGCCACATGTGGGGCAGGCTCTGAATGGGTGTTCCTTCAGTCTCTGTTTTAATCTTTGCCTCTCTATTCCCTCCCAAGGGTATTCTTGCTCCCCTTTTAAAGAAGGAGTGAAGCAATCACATTTTGATCATCCGTCTTGAGTTTCATTTGTTCTAGGCATCTAGGGTAATTCCAGCATTTGAGCTAATAGCCACTTATCAATGAGTGCATACCATGTGTGTTTTTCTGTGATTGGGTTACCTCACTCAGGATGATATTTTCCAGTTCCAACCATTTGCCTACGAATTTCATAAGGTCATTGTTTTGATAGCTGAGTAATATTCCATTGTGTAGATGTACCACATTTTCTGTATCCATTCCTCTGTTGAAGGGCATCTGGGTTCTTTCCAGCTTCTGGCTATTATAAATAAGGCTGCGATGAACATAGTGGAGCACGGGACTTTTTTATATGTTGGGGCATCTTTTGGGTATATGCCCAAGAGAGGTATAGCTGGATCCTCAAGTAGTTCAATGTCTAATTCTCTGAGGAACCTCCAGACTGATTTCCAGAATGGTTGTACCAGTCTGCAATCCCACCAACAATGGAGGAGTGTTCCTCTTTCTCCACATCCTCGCCAGCATCTGCTGTCACCTGAGTTTTTGATCTTAGCCAATCGCACTGGTGTGAGGTGAAATCTCAGGGTTGTTTTGATTTGCATTTCCCTTATGACTAAAGATGTTGAACATTTCTTTAGGTGTTTCTCAGCCATTCGGCATTCCTCAGCTGTGAATTCTTTGTTTAGCTCTGAACCCCATTTTTTAATAGGGTTATTTGTCTCCCTGCAGTCTAACTTCTTGAGTTCTTTGTATATTTTGGATATAAGGCCGCTATCTGTTGTAGGATTGGTAAAGATCTTTTCCCAATCTGTTGGTTGCTGTTTTGTCCTAACCACAGTGTCCTTTGCCTTACAGAAGCTTTGCAGTTTTATGAGATCCCATTTGTCGATTCTTGATCTTAGAGCATAAGCCATTGGTGTTTTGTTCAGGAAATTTTTTCCAGTGCCCATGTGTTCCAGATGCTTCCCTAGTTTTTCTTCTATTAGTTTGAGTGTGTCTGGTTTGATGTGGAGGTCCTTGATCCACTTGGACTTAAGCTTTGTACAGGGTGATAAGCATGGATAGATCTGCATTCTTCTACATGTTGACCTCCAGTTGAACCAGCACCATTTGCTGAAAATGCTATCTTTTTTCCATTGGATGGTTTTGGCTCCTTTGTCAAAAATCAAGTGCCCATAGGTGTGTGGGTTCATTTCTGGGTCTTCAATTCTATTCCATTGGTCTATCTGTCTGTCTCTGTACCAATACCATGCAGTTTTTATCACTATTGCTCTGTAATACTGCTTGAGTTCAGGGATAGTGATTCCCCCTGAAGTCCTTTTATTGTTGAGGATAGCTTTAGCTATCCTGGGTTTTTTGTTATTCCAGATGAATTTGCAAATTGTTCTGTCTAACTCTTTGAAGAATTGGATTGGTATTTTGATGGGGATTGCATTGAATCTGTAGATCGCTTTTGGTAAAATGGCCATTTTTACTATATTAATCCTGCCAATCCATGAGCATGGGAGATCTTTCCATCTTCTGAGATCTTCAATTTCTTTCTTCAGAGTATTGAAGTTCTTATTGTACAGATCTTTTACTTGCTTGGTTAAAGTCACACCGAGGTACTTTATATTATTTGGGTCTATTATGAAGGGTGTCATTTCCCTAATTTCTTTCTCGGCTTGTTTCTCTTTTGTGTAGAGGAAGGCTACTGATTTATTTGAGGTAATTTTATACCCAGCCACTTTGCTGAAGTTGTCTATCAGCTCTAGATTGCATTTCTAAACCTAGTAATCAAGGACTATTCACTTATTTGGTCACTTCTTCCTCCTGAGGCTGACTACCAAAATCAAGCAATCAAAGTATTGAAGTTCAGGAAACAAAAGTCCCTTTTACACAACTAATTAACAAGCCGAGTGAAAATGAATCACCTCATCCTAACACAGGAATTCCCCTTTTTTAATTGGATATTTTATTGATTTACATTTCAAATATTATCCTCTTTTCTGGTTTTCCCTCCAGAATTCCCCTATAGACTCATGCCCCCCTCTACTTCAAGGAGGGTGCTCCCCCACCACCCAACAACTCCCTGCTCCCTGCACTGGCATTACCCTACACAGGGGCATTGAGCCTTCACAAGACCAATGGCCTTTCCTCTCATTGGTGCCTGACAAGGCTATTCTCTACTACATATGCAGTTAGAGCCATGGGTTGCTTCGTGTGTACTCTTTGGTTGGTAGTTTAGTCCCTGGCAGCTCTAGGGTGTCTGATTGTTTGATATTGTTGTTCTTTGTATGGGTTGCAAACTCATTCAGCCTCTTCAGTCCTTTCTCTAACTCCTCCATTGGGAAAACTGTGCACAGTTCAATGATTGACTGTGAATATAAGCCTCTATATTTGTCAGGCTCTGGCACAACCTCTGAGAAGACAGAGGTTGTCCGGCTCCTGTCTGCAGGCACTTATTGGCAGCTGGAATATTGTTTGTATTTGGTGACAATATATGGGATGGATCCACAAGTGGGACAGTCTTTGGTTGGCCTTCCTTTCAGTCTCTGCTCCACATTTTATATCCTTATTTCCTCCTGTCTTCTAACTAAAAGTGAAGAATACACACTTAGGTATTCCTTCCTTGTGAGCTTCGTGAGGTCTGTGAATTGTATCCTGTGTATTCCAAGCTTTTGGGCTAATATCCACTTATAGTAAGTGCATACCACATGTGTACTTTTGTGACTGGGCTACCTCACTCAGAATGATACTTTCTAGTTCCATCCGTTTGCCTATGAATTTCATGAAGTCATTGTTTTCAATATATGATTAGTACTCCATTGTGTAGATGTACGACATTTTCTGTATCCATTCCTCTGTTGAAGGGCGTTTGGGTTCTTTCCAGCTTCCGGCTATTATAAATAAGGCTGCTATGATAATAGTGGAACATGTGTTTTTGTTCTATGTTTGAGCATTTTTGGGTATATGCCCAGGAGTGGTATAACTGGGTCCTCAGGTAGTACTATGTAGAATTTTCTGAGGAAACTCCAGAATGTTTTCCAGAGTGGTTGTACCAGCTTGAAACCCAACAACAATGGATGAGTGTTTCTCTTTCCTCACATCCTTGCTAGCATCTGCTGTTGCATGGGTTTTTCATCTTTGCAATTTTGTCTGGTTTGGGGTAAAATCCCAGGTTGTTTTGATTTGGAATTCCCTGCAGTCTAAGGATGTTGAACATTTTTAGGAGCTTCTAGGCCATTCAATAATGCTCAGTTGAGAATTCTTTGTTTAACTCTGTACCATATTTATAATAGGGTTATTGGTTCTCTAGACTTTACCTTCTTGAGTTCATTGTATATATGAGATATTAGCCCTGTATCAGATGTAGGATTTGTAAAGATATTTCTCAATCTGTTGGTTGCCATTTTTTCTTTTTTTTTTATCTTTATTAACTTGAGTATTTCTTATTTACATTTCTATTGTTATTCCCCTTCCTGGTTTTCGGGCCAGCATCCCCCTAACCCCTCCCCCTCCCTTTCTATATGGGTGTTCCCCTCCCCAACCTCCCCCCATTACCACCCTCCCCCCAATAGTCATGTTCACTGGGGGTTGAGTCTTGGCAAGACCAAGGGCTGCCACTTCCACTGGTGATCTTACTAGGCTATTCATTGCTACCTATGAGGTTGGAGCCCAGGGTCAGTCCATGTATAGTCTTTGGGCAGTGGTTTAGTCCCTGGAAGCTCTGGTTGGTTGGCATTGTTGTTCATATGGGGCCTCGAGCCCCTTCAAGCTCTTCCAGTCCTTTCTCTGATTCCTTCAACGGGGGTCCCGTTCTCAGTTCAGTGGTTTGCTGCTGGCATTCGCCTCTGTGTTTGCTGTATTTTGGCTGTGTCTCTCAGGAGAGATCTACATCCGGTTCCTGTCGGCCTGCACTTCTTTGCTTCATCCATCTTATCTAATTGGGCGGCTGTATATGTATGGGCCACATGTGGGGCTCTTCCCATTTTTCAATACAGTTTTTTTGATCTGTGGAGTCTAACTTCTTGAGTTTTTTATACATATTGGACATTAGCCCTCTATCAGATATAACATTGGTAAAGCTCTTTCCCCAATCTCTTGGTTGCCGGTTTATCCTAATGACAGTGTCCTTCCCCTTACAGAAGTTTGGCAGTTTTATGAGGTCTTACTTGACAGTTCTTGATCTTAGAGCATAAGCCATGGGTGTTTTGTTAAGAAATTTTCCCCAGTACCCATGTGTTGAAGGCTCTTCCCCACTTTTTCTTCTATTAGCTTGAGTATAACTGGTTTTATGTGGAGGTCCTTGATCCACTTGGACTTAAGCTTTATATGGGGCAATAAGAATGCAATTAATAAGAATAAGATTTGCATTCTTCTACATGCTGACCTACAGTTGAACCAGCAACATTTGTTGAAAATGCTATCATTTATTCACTGGATGGTTTTAGATCCTTTGTCAAAGACCAAGTGACCATATTTGTGTGGGTTCATTACTGGGTCTTCAATTCTATTCCATTGATATACCTGCCTGTCTTCCTGAACCAATTCCATACATTTTTTATCACTATTTCTCTGTAATACTGCTTGAGGTCAGGAATAGTGATTCCCAAGATCTTTTATTGTTGAGGTTAGTTTTCACTATCCTGGGTTTTTTGTTATTCAAGATGAATTTGAAAATTGTTCATTCTAAATTTATGAAGAATTCAGTTGGAATTTTGATGGGGTTTGCACTGAATCTGAAGATTGCTTTTGGCAAAATGGCCATTTTTACTAAACTAATCCTGCCAATCCATGAGCATGGGAGGTCTTTCCATCTTCTGACATAGTTTCTTTTTTCAAAGACTTGAGGTTATTGTCATATAGATATTTCACTTGCTTGGTTAGAGTCACACTGAGGTATGTTATGTTATTTGTGAATATTGTGAAGGGTGTCATTTCCCTAATTTATTCTCAGCTTGTTTATCATTTGCATAGAGGAGGGCTACTTACATGCTTGAGTTAATTTTATACCAAGCAGCTTTGCTGAAGTTGTTTATCAGGATTAGTAGTTCTCTGGGGGAATTTTTGGGGTCATTTATGTATACAACATATCATCTGCAAATAGTGATATTTTGAATTCTTCCTTTCCAATTTGTATCCATTGATGTCCTTCTGTTGTCTGATTGCTTTGGCTAGGACTTCAAGTACTATATTGAATAAGTAGGGAGAGAATGGGCAGTCTTGTCTAGTCTGTGATTTTTCTTGGATTGCTTCAAGTTTTTCTCCATATAGTTTGATGTTGGCTACTGATTTGCTGTATATTGCTTTTACTATGCTTAAGTATGGGTCTTCAATTACTGATCTTTCCAAGACTTTTAACATGAACGGGTATTAAATTTTGTCAAATGCTTTCTCAGAACGACCATGTGGTTTTTATCTTTGAGTGTGTTTACATAGTGGATTACGTTGATGGATTTCCATATATCAAACCATCCCTGCAACCTTGAGATGAAGCCTACTTGATATTGATGGATGATAGTTTTGATATGTTCCTGGATTCAATTTGCAAGAATATTATTGAGTATTTTCATGTCAGTATTCATAAGGGAAATTGGTCTGAAGTTCTCTTTCTTTGTTGGGTTTTTGTGTGGTTTAGGTATAAGCATTTTTATGGCTTCATAGAAGGAATTAGGTAGTTCTCCTTCTGTTTCTATTTCCTGGAAGAGTTTAGAAATATTGGTATGAGGTCTTCTATGAAGTTCTGTAGAATTCTACACTAAATCCATCTTGTCCTAGGCTTTTTTTTTTTGGTTGGGAGATTTTAATAACTGCTTCTTTTTATTTAAGAGTTATGGGACTGTTTAGATGGCTTACCTAATCCTGGTTTAACTTTGGTACCAGGTATCTGTGTAGAAAATTGTCCATTTCCTCCAGATTTTCCAGTTTTGTTGAATATAGGTTTTTCTAGTAGGATCTGATGATTTCTTTTTGAATTTCCTCAGATTCTGTTGTTATGTCTCCCTTTTCATTTCTGATTTTGTTAATTTCCACACATTCTGTGCCCTCTGGTTAATCTGGCTAAGGGTTTAACTATCTTGTTTATTTTCTCATAGAACCAGCTCCTGGTTTTATCTATTCTTTGTATAGTTCTTTTTGCTTCTACTTTGTTGATTTCAGCACTGAGATGATTATTTCCTGCCTTATATTCCTATTTTGTGTATTTGCTTCTTTTTGTTTTAGAGCTTCTAGGTGTGCTGTCAAGTCCCTAATGTATGCTCTCTCCAGTTTCTTTTTGGAGACACTTGGAGTTATGGGTTTTCTTCTTAGCACTACTTTTACTGTGTTCCCTAAGTTTGGGTACATTGTGCATTCATTTTCATTAAATTCTAAAAGGTCTTCAATTTCTTCATATCTTCCTTGACCAAGTTATCATTGAGTAGAGCATTGTTTAACCTCCATGTATATGTGGGCTTTCTCTCACTTTTGTTGCTATTGAAGACCAGCCTACCAATCTGGTAGGATGCATGGGATTATTTCAATCTTCTTGTATCTGTTGAGGCCTGTTTTGTGACCAAGTATATAGTCAATTTTGGAGAAGGTACCATGAGGTGCTGAGAAGAAGGAATATTTTTTTTGTTTTAGGTTGAACTGTTCTTTAATTATATGTTAATCCATTTGGTTCCTAACTTCTGTTTGTTTCTCTATCTCTCTTTTTAGATTGTATTTCCATGATCTGTCCATTGAGAGTAGAGTATTGAAATTTACCACTATTATTGTGTGAAGTGCGATGTGTGCTATGATCTTTAGTCAGGTTTCTTCTATTAATGAAGGTGCCCTTGCATTTGGAGCATAAATATTCAGGATTGAGAGTTCAACTTGGTGGATTTTTCCTTCGATGGATATGAAGTGTCCTTCCTTATCTTTTCTGATAACTCTTGATTGAAAGTCAATTTTACTGGCTATTAGAATGGCTACTCCAGCTGGTGTCTTGGGACTATTTGCTTGGAAAATTGTTTTCCAACTTTGTACTCTGAGGTAGTGTCTGTCTTTGTCACTGACGTATGTTTCCGGTATGCAGCAAAATGCTGGGTCCTCTTTGTGTATCCAGTCTGTTAGCCTATGTCTTTTTATTGGTTAATTGAGTTCATTGATGATCAGAGACATAAAAAAAATGTTGTTCCCTGATATTTTTGTTGTGTGAGGTGGAATTATGTTTGTTTGGCTCTCTTCTTTTGGTTCCATTTCAAGGAAATTACTTTCTTGTTTTCTCTATGGTGTAGTTTCCCTCCTTGTGTTGGAGTTTTCCATCTATTTTCCTTTGTAGGGCTGGATTTGTAGAAAGATATTGTGTAAATTTGGTTTTGTCATGGAATATCTTGGTATCTCTATCTATGTTAATGGACAGTTTTGCTGGATATATTAGCCAGGGCTGGCATTTGTGTTTTGGTATGGTCTGTATGACATCTGCCCAGGATCTTCTGGCTTTCATAGTCTCTGGTGAGAAGTCTGGTGTAACTCTAATAGGTCTGCCTTTATATGTTACTTGACTCTTCTCCCTTACTGCTTTTAATATTCTTTCTTTGTTTTGTGCATTTGGTGTTTTGAATATTATATGATAGGAGGAATTTCTTTTCTGGTTCAATCTGTAGTTCTGAAGGTTTATCGTATGTTTAGGGGCATCTCTTTCTTTAGGTTAAGGAAGTTTTCTTCTATAAATTTTTTTTATTAACTTGAGTATTTCTTATATACATTTCGAGTGTTATTCCCTTTCCCGGTTTCCGGGCAAACATCCCCCTCCCCCTCCCCTTCCTTATGGGTGTTCCCCTCCCAACCCTCCCCCCATTGCCGCCCTCCCCCCATAGACTAGTTCACTGGGGGTTCAGTCTTAGCAGGACCCAGGGCTTCCCCTTCCACTGGTGCTCTTACTAGGATATTCATTGCTACCTATGGGGTCAGAGTCCAGGGTCAGTCCATGTATAGTCTTTAGGTAGTGGCTTAGTCCCTGGAAGCTCTGGTTGCTTGGCATTGTTGTACTTTTGGGGTCTCGAGCCCCTTCAAGCTCTTCCAGTTCTTTCTCTGATTCCTTCAATAGGGGACCTGTTCTCAGTTCAGTGATTTGCTGCTGGCATTCGCCTCTGTATTTGCTGTATTCTGGCTGTGTCTCTCAGGAGCGATCTACATCCGGCTCCTGTCGGTCTGCACTTCTTTGCTTCATCCATCTTGTCTAATTGGGTGGCTGTATATGTATGGGCCACATGTGGGGCAGGCTCTGAATGGGTGTTCCTTCAGTCTCTGTTTTAATCTTTGCCTCTCCCTTCCCTGCCAAGGGTATTCTTTTTCCTCATTTAAAGAAGGAGTGAAGCATTCACCTTTTGATCATCCGTCTTGAGTTTCGTTTGTTCTAGGGATCTAGG
The DNA here is from genome assembly GCF_021556685.1 of Rattus norvegicus. NCBI lineage: Eukaryota > Metazoa > Chordata > Mammalia > Rodentia > Muridae > Rattus > Rattus norvegicus. Next base: position 23,491,112 of record NC_141546.1, on the reverse strand, counting down.
GTAATTCAAGCATTTGGGCTAATAGCCACTTATCAATGAGTGCATACCATGTACGTCTTTCTGTGATTGGGTTACCTCACTCAGGATGATATTTTCCAGTTCCAACCATTTGCCTACGAATTTCATAAACTCGTTGTTTTTGATAGCTGAGTAATATTCCATTGTGTAGATGTACCACATTTTCTGTATCCATTCCTCTGTTGAAGGGCATCTGGGTTCTTTCCATTTTCTGGCTATTATAAATAAGGCTGCAATGAACATAGTGGAGCACGTGTCTCTTTTATATGTTGAGGCATCTTTTGGGTATATGCCCAAGAGAGGTATAGCTGGATCCTCAGGCAGTTCAATGTCCAATTTTCTGAGGAACCTCCAGACTGATTTCCAGAATGGTTGTACCAGTCTGCAATCCCACCAACAATGGAGGAGTGTTCCTCTTTCTCCACATCCTCGCCAGCATCTGCTGTCACCTGAGTTTTTGATCTTAGCCAATCGCACTGGTGTGAGGTGAAATCTCAGGGTTGTTTTGATTTGCATTTCCCTTATGACTAAAGATGTTGAACATTTCTTTAGGTGTTTCTCAGCCATTCGGCATTCCTCAGCTGTGAATTCTTTGTTTAGCTCTGAACCCCATTTTTTAATAGGGTTATTTGTTTCCCTGCCGTCTAACTTCTTGAGTTCTTTGTATATTTTGGATATAAGGCCGCTATCTGTTGTAGGATTGGTAAAGATCTTTTCCCAATCTGTTGGTTGCCGTTTTGTCCTAACCACAGTGTCCTTTGCCTTACAGAAGCTTTGCAGTTTTATGAGATCCCATTTGTCGATTCTTGATCTTAGAGCATAAGCCATTGGTGTTTTGTTCAGGAAATTTTTTCCAGTGCCCATGTGTTCCAGATGCTTCCCTAGTTTTTCTTCTATTAGTTTGAGTGTGTCTGGTTTGATGTGGAGGTCCTTGATCCACTTGGACTTAAGCTTTGTACAGGGTGATAAGCATGGATAGATCTGCATTCTTCTACATGTTGACCTCCAGTTGAACCAGCACCATTTGCTGAAAATGCTATCTTTTTTCCATTGGATGGTTTTGGCTCCTTTGTCAAAAATCAAGTGCCCATAGGTGTGTGGGTTCATTTCTGGGTCTTCAATTCTATTCCATTGGTCTATCTGTCTGTCTCTGTACCAATACCATGCAGTTTTTATCACTATTGTTCTGTAATACTGCTTGAGTTCAGGGATAGTGATTCCCCCTGAAGTCCTTTTATTGTTGAGGATAGCTTTAGCTATCCTGGGTTTTTTGTTATTCCAGATGAATTTGCAAATTGTTCTGTCTAACTCTTTGAAGAATTGGATTGGTATTTTGATGGGGATTGCATTGAATCTGTAGATCGCTTTTGGTAAAATGGCCATTTTTACTATATTAATCCTGCCAATCCATGAGCATGGGAGATCTTTCCATCTTCTGAGGTCTTCTTCAATTTCTTTCCTCAGTGTCTTGAAGTTCTTATTGTACAGATCTTTTACTTGCTTGGTTAAAGTCACACCGAGGTACTTTATATTATTTGGGTCTATTATGAAGGGTGTCGTTTCCCTAATTTCTTTCTCGGCTTGTTTCTCTTTTGTATAGAGGAAGGCAACTGATTTATTTGAGTTAATTTTATACCCAGCCACTTTGCTGAAGTTGTTTATCAGCTTTAGTAGTTCTCTGGTGGAACTTTTGGGATCACTTAAATATACTATCATGTCATCTGCAAATAGTGATATTTTGACCTCTTCTTTTCCGATCTGTATCCCTCTGATCTCCTTTTGTTGTCTGATTGCTCTGGCTAGAACTTCAAGAACTATATTGAATAAGTAGGGAGAGAGTGGGCAGCCTTGTGTAGTCCCTGATTTTAGTGGGATTGCTTCAAGTTTCTCTCCATTTAGTTTAATGTTAGCAACTGGTTTGCTGTATATGGCTTTTACTATGTTTAGGTATGGGCCTTGAATTCCTATTCTTTCCAGGACTTTTATCATGAAGGGGTGTTGAATTTTGTCAAATGCTTTCTCAGCATCTAATGAAATGATCATGTGGTTCTGTTCTTTCAGTTTGTTTATATAATGGATCACGTTGATGGTTTTCCGTATATTAAACCATCCCTGCATGCCTGGGATGAAGCCTACTTGATCATGGTGGATGATTGTTTTGATGTGCTCTTGAATTCGGTTTGCCAGAATTTTATTGAGTATTTTTGCGTCGATATTCATAAGGGAAATTGGTCTGAAGTTCTCTTTCTTTGTTGTGTCTTTGTGTGGTTTAGGTATAAGAGTAATTGTGGCTTCGTAGAAGTTCTATAATCTTTTTGAAGATACTTACTGGCCCTTTAAGTTGGGAGACTTTTATCTCTTTCACACCTATTATCCTAAGGTTTGATTTTTCTCATTGTGTCCTGGACTTCCTGGATGTTTCGGGTTAGGAGGTTTTTGTATTATGCATTATTTTTGATGGTTGTGTGCATTTTCCTATGGTATATTTTGTCCCTAAAATTATCTCTTCTATCTCTTGTATTCTGCCGATGATTCTTGCATCTTTGACTCCTGATCTCCTTCCTAGGTATTCTACCTTCAGGGTTGTCTCCCTTCATGCTTTCTTTATCCTATTTCTATTTCCATTCTTAAACCCTGGATGGTTTTCTTCAATTCCTTTACTGGTTTTGTTGTGTTTTCCTGTAATTCTTTAAGGGATGTTTGTGTTTCCCCTTTAAGGACTTGTTTACCTGTGTTGTCCTGTATTTTCTTAAGGGAATTATTTATGTCCTTCTTAAAATCCTCTATCATCATATTGAGATGTGATTTTAAACCAAATCTTGCTTTTCCAGTGTGTTTGGATATCCAGTATTTGCTTTGGTGGGAGAACTGGGCTCTGATGATGCCGGTACTCTTGGTTTCTGTTGCTTACGTTCCTGTGCTTGCCTCTCACCATCAGGTTGTCTCTGGTGTTAGCTTGTTTTGCTGTCTATGACAGTGGCTTGACCCTCCTGTAAGCCTGTGTGTGACACTCCTGTAGACCCTTTTTCTTTGAGCCAGATCTGGGAACGGAGAGCTGCTCCGGTGCTTGTGTCTTAAAGCCTCCAGGTGGGTCACTTGGAGCAGAAGAGTTAGTCTTATCTCTGCTCTCAGGAATATCAGCACTTCAGGTGAATGGCTTTCAGCTCTGGGCTCAGGCAGAAAATGGAAGGGTCCTGCCCCTGACTGCTCCTAGATTGCTGTATGCAGATGGCACTAGGCAGGTTCCTCTTGGGCCAGGAATGTGAGCAGATGTGGCATTCTGCCCTGAGCACTCAGAATTGTCTACACTTCTAAGCATCCGGCTTTCTCCAACCCGTGATTTGGGTACAGTGCACTATGCTAAACCTTTATTTACAGTCCAGAATTTTTCCCCTCTGGTCTGCCTTCTAACAGTTCCTCATTCCATAACTCCATCCTGTCTCCAAGGTATCATTAATGCCCACCCCCAACATACTTGACATCCCTGCTCTCTGGAGCATCAAGTCTCTCAAGTTGTAGGTGCCTCTTCTCTACCTGAGGTCACACCAGGAAGTCAGTCCTCTGATGCACAGGTATCTGAGGTCTCATATTATCTGGTGCATGCTGCCTGGTCCATGGCTCAGTTTGTGAGAGGTCTTGAGGGTCCACCTTAGTCAAGAGTGCTGATGTTCCTATAGGGTTACCCTCATCCTCAGCTTCTTCCAGCTTTTCCTTCATACAACCACAAGGGTACCCAGCTTCTGTTCATTGATTGGGTCTCTTAGAAAAAAGTCAAGCTAGACTCCAATCTGTAAACACACAATAGCATCAGTAATAGTGTTAGGCCTTGGAACCTCTGCATGAGATGGGTCCCAATTTGGAATTGTCACTGGAACCCCTTTCTCTCACGATCTTCTCCATTTTAGTCCCTGCAGTTCTTTCATACAGGAAAAATTGTGGGTAAGAGATTTTGATTGTGGGATGGCAACCCCATCCCTCAGCTTGATAACCTGTTTTTCTACTGGAGGTAGACTCCATAAGTTCCCTCACCCCACTGTAGGGCATTTCATCTAAGGCCCTTCCCTCTGGGTCCTGAGGGGGACCCAGGTCTACGGTATATTCTAAAGGGTACCCCTCTCCTCCCTTCTCCAGAGGTTGTCTATTTCCACTCATTCTTCTAGACCTTGGACTTTCAGTCCTGTCTGCCCCCATACTTGATTATGTTCTCCTTTTCCCCCTCCTCCTCCCTCTTCTCCCATGATTGCTTTCCTCTTCTCCAAGTGGAATCGAGGCATCCTCACTTAGGTTATTTGCCTTGTCAACCTTCTTGAGTTTTGTGGAATGTATCCTGCATATTCTGTACTTGTCTGACTAATATCCACATATTAGTGAGTATATAGTCACTCAGGATGATATTTGCTAGTTCCATCGATTACCTGCAAAGCTCATGATGTCCTCATTCTTAATAGCTAAGGAATATTTCATTGTGTAAATGAACCACATTTTCTGTTTCCATTCTTCCATTGTGGAACATCTGGGTTGTTTTCAGCTTCTGACAATCACAAAGAAGGCCTCAAAGAGCTATGAACATAACAGAACACATGGGCAACTTTTGGGTGTATGCCAAAAAATGGTATAGCTGAGTCTTCAGGTAGGTTTATTTTCAATTTTCTGAAGAACCTACAGATTGATTTCCAGAGTGATTGTACCAGTTTCCAATCCCATCAGCAATGGAGGAGTGTTCCTCTTTCGCCATACCATCCCAACATGTGCCTTCCCTGAATATTAGATCTTAGTCATTCTGTTTGGTGTAAGGTTGAATCTCAGAGTTGCTTGATTTGCATTTCCCTGATCACTAAAGACTGGGGCCATTTCTTTAAGTGCTTCTCAGCCATTAAAAATTCATCTTTGTGAATTCTCTGTTTAGTTCTATACTTCATTTTTTGATAGATTTGTATGCTTTTGGAGGGGGGGTTAGGTTCTTGTGTTCATTATATATTTTGGATATTAGCACTCTGACTGATATGGGCTTAGTGAAGATATTTTTCCCAATCTGTAAGTTGCCAATTTCTACTATTAACTATGTCTTTGACTTGTAAAAGCTTTCAGTTCCTTGAGGTCCAATTTGTCAATTCTTGATCTTAGAGCCTGAGTCACTGGAGTTCTGGTTCAGAAATGTCCTGCAGTGACAGAGTTGGAGGCTCTTTCTTACTTTCTATTCTGTTAGGTTCAGTGTATGTGGTTTTATACTGATGTCCTTGATCCACTTGTACTTGAGCTTTGTAGAAGGTGACAAATATGTATCTATGTTCATTTTTCTACATACAGACTGCCAATAATAACAGTAGCATTCATTGAAGATGCTCTATTTTATTCATAGTGAATTTTTGACTTCTATGTCAAAGATCAAATGGGCATAAGTGGGTGGTTTTATTTCTGGGTCTTCACATCTATTCCATTGATCAATCTTTTTGTATCTGTACCAATACATTGCAATTCTTATAACTATTCCCCTGTAGTATCACTTGAGGTGAGGGATGGAGATTGTTTTATTGTAAAGAATTGTTTTTGCTATTCTGGGTATTTTGTTTTTCCAGATGAACTTGAGAATTGTTCTTTCCATGTCTTTGAAGAATCGTGTTGGGATTATGATAGGGATTTTTTTGAAGCTGTAGATTGCTTTTGGTTGGTTGGTCATTTTCACTATGTTAATTCTAACAATCCATGAGCATGGGAGATCTCTCCAATTTCTGAGGTCTTCTACAATTTCTTTCTTGAGAGTCTTGAAGTTCTTGTCATACAGATTTTCATATGTTTAGTTAGAGTTACTCTCAAATACTTTACATTATTTGTGACTATTGTGAAAGATGTTGTTTCTCTAATTTCTTTCACAGTCCGTTTATCATTTGCATATAGAAAGGCTACTGGTTTATTTGAGTTAATTTTAAACCCAGCCACATTGCGAAAATTGTTTATCAGCTACAGAAGTTCTCTGTAGAATTTTTGGGGCTGCTTATGTATAGTATCATATCATCTGCAAATATTGATACCTTGCCTATTTCTTTATGCATTTGTTTCAACTTGACCTCCTTTTGTTGTCTTTTGGCTCTAGTTAGAAGTTTGAGTCCTATATGGGGATTGTGGGCATCCTTGTCATGTCCCTGATTTTAGTGGGAATGCTTCAAATATCTCTCCATTTCATTTGATGTTGGTTATTAGTTTCCTTTGTGTTGTTCTAATTATATTTGGTTTGGGGCCTTGGATTCCTGATTTCTCCAAGACTTTTAACTTAAGGGGTGTTGTATTTTGTCAAATGTTTTTTCAGGATCTAATGAGATCATGTGTTTTATTTCTTTGAATTTATTTATATAGTGGATTATATTAATGGATTATCTTCCACCAACCTTGCATCACCAGGATGAAGCCTAGTTGATCATAATGAACAAGGGTTTCAATGTGTTCTCGAATTTGGTTTGCAAGAATTTTATTGAGTATTTTTGCATTGATATTCACAAGCAAAACTGGTCTGAAGTTCTCTTTTTTGGTTGAATCCTTGTATGGTTTAGGTATCAGAGTAGTTGTGGCTTTATAGAATGAATTGATATTATTCCTCCTGTTTCTATTTTATGAAGTATTTTTGAAAAGTATTAATATTAATTCTTCTTTGTAGGCCTGGTAGAATTCTGCACTAAATCATTCTGGGTTTTTTTTTTTGTTTGGGAGGTTTTTATAGACTTCTATTTTTTTAGGGGGTATGGGCCAGTTTACATAATTTATCTGCTCCTGATTTACCTTTGGTAATGTGAATCTGTCTAGAAAATCAACCATTTCCTTGTTGAGTAAAGGCTTTTGAATTAGAATGTGAGGATTTTTTTGGATCTCAGTTTCTGTTTTTATGTCTCCATTTTCATTTCTTTTGCTAATTATGGTCTTTCTCTGGGCCATTTAGATACTTAGACTTGGGGTTTATCTATCCTTTAGATTTTCCTCAAAGAACTATCTTTTGATGTGATTGATTCTTTTATATCTCTCTTGCTTTCCATTTGGTTGATTTCAGCCCTGAATTTGACAATTTCTTGCCCTCTACTCCTCTTGTGTGGGTTAGTTTCTTTTGGTTCTACAGCTCTCAGGTGTGCTATTAAGCTGCTCATGTAGGATCTCTGAAATTTCTTTACCAAGGGATTCCGTGGTATGAAATTTCCTCTTAACACTTCTTTCATTGTGTCTCATAAGTTTGGGAATACTGTGTCATCATTTTTATTGAATTACGGAAAATTTTTAATCTCTTTCTTTCTTTATTCTTTGACTCAATTATCATTCACTTGTACAGCTTCCACAGGTATGTGCATTTTCTGTTGTTTTTGTTGTTATTGAAGACCAGCCTTAATTCATGGTGATCCAATAAAATGCATGGGATTATTTCAATCTTCTTGTATCACTTGAGGCTTGTTTTATGACCAATTATATGGACAGTTTTGGAGAAGTCACCATGAGGTGCTGAGAAAAAAGAAGGTATATTCATTCATTTTAGGGGGAAATACTCTGAAGATAAATCCATTGGGTTACTAAAATTTACAAGTTTCATTGTGTCTCATTGTGTCATTTTTCTCTGATTCAATTAACTGTCCATCAGTGAGTGTCCAGGATGTTTAAGTTTCCCTCACATTTTGTTTGTGGTTTGATGTATATTTTTAGCTTTAGTAAAGTTTCAGTCATGAATGTCAGCAAACTTGCATTTGGGTCATAGATGTTCAAAATTAAGACTTACTCTTGGTGGATTTTTTCCTTTGATGAATATCAAGTGTCCTTCCTCATCTTGCTTGATAACTTTTTGTTGAAAGTCTGTTTTATTGTATTTTAGGATGACAACTCTGGCTTGTTTCTTGAAACCAGTTGCTTAGAAGACTTTTTTCCAGGTCTTTACTCTTAGGTAGTATCTGTGTTTTTCATTGAGGTGTATTTCTTCTATATAGCAAAATGCTGGGTCCTGTTTGACTATCCAGTCTGTTAGATTATGTCTATTTATAGGGGAATTGAGTCCACTGATGCTGAGAGATATTAAAGACAAATGATTTGCTGTTTGTTGTTATAGGTGGTATTATGTGCATGTGATTTACTCCTTTTGCCTTTGTTGTAAAATGATTAATATCTTGGTTTTTCTTTGGTGCATCTACCCTCCTCCTTTTGTTAGAGTTTTCCTTTCAGAATCCTCTGTGGAGTGGATAGATATCCTTTAAATTTAATTTTGTCCTCAAGTATTTTGGTTTCTCCATCTATTTTGATTGAGAGTTATGCTGTATATAGTAGACTGGGCTGGCATTTGTGTTCTCTTGCGGTCTGCATGACCTCTGTCCAAGTTCATCTGGCTTCTAGTGTCTTTGTTGAAAAGTCTGGTGTAATTCTGATAGGTCTGCTACTATATGTTACTTGGCCTTTTCCCCCTCAAAGTTTTAACATTCTCTCTTTTTTTCTGTGCATTTAGTATTTTGATTATTATGTGATGAGAATTTTGTTTTTCTGGTCCAATGTATTTATAGTTCTATAGGCTTATTGTATCTTTATAGCCATCTCTTTTTTTAGGTTGGGTAAGTTTTCTCCTATGATTTTGTTCAAGATGTGTTCAGGTCCTCTATTCCTATTATTCTTAGATTTCTGCTTCATATTGTGAATTTCCAGGATGTTTTGAGGTTTGAATTTTATTGACAGTTGTTTCAATAACTTGTAAGGTATCTTCTGCACCTGAGATTCTCTCTTTAATCTCTTGTATTCTGTTGGTGATGCTTACATCTGTAATTCCTGATCTGTTTCTTAGGTTTTTCCATCCCAAGGGTTGCCTCAATATGTGTTTACTTTATTGTTTGTACTTCTACTTTTATGTCTTAGAATGCTTTGCCTTTGCTTAGTTCCTTTCCATATTTGATAATGTTTTCCTGCATTTCCTTAAGAGATTTGTTTGTTTCCTCTTTAAGGGTTTCTACTTCTTTACCTCTGTATTCCCATATTTCTTTCAGTGTATTGTTTATATCCTCTTTAAATGACTTTATTATCTTTATGAGTCATGATTTTAGGTCTGCTTCCTGATTTTCAGGTGCACTGGTATATCCAGAGCTTGCTGTGGGGAGAACTGGGTTCTGATGATGCCAAAGTACATTTGACTTCTATAACTTATGTGCTGGCCTCTGACCACCAGGTTATCTCTGGTGTTAGCTCTGTTCAGGGTATCTCTGTCTGGAGCCTGCATCTTGTATTCTTGTTGCTGCAGGTATCCTGGTAAGCCTATGGTCATGGCTGTAGCAGACCTATCAGGGTTTCAGGCTGTGAGGTTTAGAGAACTTAAGCCAAAACTATATAAAAGTACTATATATATATACATATATATATATATATATATATATGTATATATATATTTCAAAACACAGCAAACCATATTATGGGAAAGAAAAAAAGTCATTTCTGAAAGAAGTTGAATTTAAACTGTAGATATTTAAACTAAAATATAACAAATATCAGAAAATATTCAATACCTTCTCATTGAGATTACAAGTGTTTGGGTATTTATTTAGTGGGTTTAGTACTTACATTAGCAGAGTAATTCGATGAACACATTTTTGACATTGAAGGATGAAGAAAATGTCCATGGACAATTTTAAAAGCTTATGACTCAAACCCCGTGGGAGAGAGACATCACCGCCTGGTCAGGTGGGCACTCCTGAGGCTGCAGAGTGGAGGAGACCACCAACACTGCCCACCCCTGCCCACATCCCTGGCCCAAGAGGCAACTGTATAAGGCCTCTGGGTTCCCGTAGGGGAGGGCCCAGGAGCGGCAGGACCCCTGCGCCTGAGACACCGCCAGAACCTGAAGGAAACAGACCGGATAAACAGTTCTCTGCACCCAAATCCCATGGGAGGGAGAGCTGAACCTTCAGAGAGGCGGGCGCGCCTGGGAGGCCAGAAGAGACTGCACTCTGCGCACGTCCAGACGCCAGAGGAAAACACTAAAAGCCATCTGGAACCCTGGTGCACGGAGGCTCCCGGAAAGAGCAGCACAGATCTTCCCGGTTGCTGCCGCCGCGGAGAGGACTTAGGCAGTACCCCACGAGCAAACTTGAGCCTTGGAACCACAGGTAGGACCAACTTTTCCCCTGCAAGAAACCTGCCTGGTGAACTCAAGACACAGGCCCACCGGAACAGCTGAAGACCTGTAGAGAGGAAAAACTACACGCCCGAAAGCAGAACACTCTGTCCCCATAACTGGCTGAAAGAAAACAGGAAAACAGGTCTACAGCACTCCTGACACACAGGCTTATAGGACAGTCTAGCCACTGTCAGAAATAGCAGAACAAAGTAACACTAGAGATAATCTGATGGCGAGAGGCAAGCGCAGGAACCCAAGCAACAGAAACCAAGACTACATGGCATCATCGGAGCCCAATTCTCCCACCAAAATAAACATGGAATATCCAAACACACCAGAAAAGCAAGATCTAGTTTCAAAATCGTATTTGATCATGATGCTGGAGGACTTCAAGAAAGACGTGGAGAACTCCCTTAGAGAACAAGTAGAAGCCTACAGAGAGGAATCGCAAAAATGCCTGAAAGAATTCCAGGAAAACATAAATAAACAAGTAGAAACCCATAGAGAGGAGACACAAAAATCCCTGAAAGAATTCCAGGAAAACACAATCAAACAATTGAAGGAATTAAAAATGGAAATAGAAGCAATCAAGAAAGAACACATGGAAACAACCCTGGATATAGAAAACCAAAAGAAGAGACAAGGAGCTGTAGATACAAGCTTCACCAACAGAATACAAGAGATGGAAGAGAGAATCTCAGGAGCAGAAGATTCCATAGAAATCATTGACTCAACTGTCAAAGATAATGTAAAGCAGAAAAAAATACTGGTCCAAAACATACAGGAAATCCAGGACTCAATGAGAAGATCAAACCTAAGGATAATAGGTATAGAAGAGAGTGAAGACTCCCAGCTCAAAGGACCAGTAAATATCTTCAACAAAATCATAGAAGAAAACTTCCCTAACCTAAAAAAAGAGATACCCATAGGCATACAAGAAGCCTACAGAACTCCAAATAGATTGGACCAGAAAAGAAACACCTCCCATCACATAATAGTCAAAACACCAAACGCACAAAATAAAGAAAGAATATTAAAAGCAGTAAGGGAAAAAGGTCAAGTAACATATAAAGACAGACCTATCAGAATCACACCAGACTTTTCGCCAGAAACTATGAAGGCCAGAAGATCCTGGACAGATGTCATACAGACCCTAAAAGAACACAAATGCCAGCCCAGGTTACTGTATCCAGCAAAACTCTCAATTAACATAGATGGAGAAACCAAGATATTCCATGACAAAGCCAAATTCACACAATATCTTTCTACAAATCCAGCACTACAAAGGATAATATAGGGTAAAGCCCAACGTAAGGAGGCAAGCTATACCCTAGAAGAAGCAAGAAACTAATCGTCTTGGCAACAAAACAAAGAGAAGAAAAGCACACAAACATAACCTCACATCCAAATATGAATATAACAGGAAGCAATAATCACTATTCCTTAATATCTCTCAACATCAATGGCCTCAACTCCCCAATAAAAAGACATAGATTAACAAACTGGATACGCAATGAGGACCCTGCATTCTGCTGCCTACAGGAAACACACCTCAGAGACAAAGACAGACACTACCTCAGAGTGAAAGGCTGGAAAACAACTTTCCAAGCAAATGGTCAGAAGAAGCAAGCTGGAGTAGCCATTCTAATATCAAATAAAATCAATTTTCAATTAAAAGTCATCAAAAAAGATAAGGAAGGACACTTCATATTCATCAAAGGAAAAATCCACCAAGATGAACTCTCAATCCTCATCTTCGGTTGGTTTATATACAAGTGTGCAATTTCTAGGCTTGAAAGTAAAATGATGCTATCTGGTGCTGGATAGAGGAGCCTTATTTTTTATTATGGCAGCTTGCTATTTTTGTAACATGGTGATTTGGTTGAACAGAATAAAGTACAGTAGTAACTGAAAAAAAAAAAAAAAAAGAACATCCTATTTCAGAGATGGAGTCTAGAGAGGTAGCGCCTAGGTTTAGGGGACTGGCTGCTCTTCCGATTCCCAGCACCCACAAGGCCGCTTGTGCCGTCTGTAACTCCATTTCTAGGTGATGCAACAGATGATGCAGTTCAAGAAAAAATGCATGTAAAATCTGAAAAAGAAATCATTTTTATAAAGGTCATATCGATTATTTTGTGATAAACGTAAGAAAACATTTTTTAAAAATGAAAAAAAAAAAGACAAAAGCTAACAAACTGAACATGCCAACAAGATCCAGCATTTTGCTCTGTACCAGAAACTCACTTCAATAACAAAGACAGACACTATCTCAGCATAAGGGATGGAAAAAGGAATACCAAGCAAACGGTCCTAAGAAACAAGCTGGAGTTGCCATTCTAATATCCAGTAAAATAGACTTTCAATCAAAACTTATCAAGTTTGATGAGGAAGGACACTTCATATTCATCAAAGGGAAAATCCACCAAGAAAAGTCTCAATTCTGAACATTTATCCGCCAAATGCAAGGACACCTACACTCATAAGAGAAACTTTACTAAAGCTCAAAGCACACATTGAACCATGCACAATAGTAGTGGGAGACTTCAGCACCCCACTCTCACTAATGGACAGGTCATTGAAACAGAAACTAAACAAAGACACAGTGAAACTAATAGAAGTTATGAATAAAATGGATATCTACAGAACATTTCACCCTAAAACAAAAGAATACACCTTCTTCTCAGCACTTCATGGTACCTTCTCCAAAACTCACCATATAGTTGGTCCCAAAACAACTCTCAACTAATACAAGAAGATTGAAATAATGCCATGCACCCTGTCAGACCACCATGGCCTAAGACTTGTCTTCAATAACAGCAAAAACAACATGAAGCCCACATGCATGTGGAAATGGAACAAGTCTCTACTCAATGATAATTTGGTCAGAGAAGAAGCAAAGAAAGAAATTAAAGACTTCCTGGAATTTAATGAAACTGTTGACATATCATACCCAAATTTATGGGACACAATGAAACCAGTGCTAAGAGGAAAATTCATAGCACTAAGTGCCCTTGTAAAGAAACTGGAGAGATCTTATCTTAGCAACTCAACAACACTGAGAGCTGTAAAACAAAAAGAAGCAAACTCACCCAAGAGTAGTAGTAGGCAGGAAACAGTTAAACTCAGGATTGAAATCAACCAAATAAAGAGAATGATACAAAGAACCTTTAAAAAAACAAAAACAAAAACAAAAAAAAAGCCTATGACTCAACTAAACAAATCCAGTGATGCTTATGATCTTAAGCCTCCCAACAGTATCTATGAAACAAAGGGTTTCCCATTTCTCCAGGTAAGTTGCACCTGGTTCTGCACCCCTTTAATCTCTACCCTAGGTCCTACATATATGAATGAACATATGTAAAAGTAAGGCCAGGCAGATTCAGATAGGCAGAACTTGATCAGGAAGCGCCAGATTCACAGTAAAAACTATAATGCACTTGTATTGTCCAAGAGCCTAGTGACTAATGTGTGATGCACAAGTTCAGGAACTCTTCAATGAAACACTGTAGGCAACCAGACCTTGTCATTAGATGTTAGTAATGAACCAGCACTTACTCACAGAGATTCCAGAAAGACATTACTTCAAGTGGGAAGTTTCTGGACTGGCAGGCTTGGGGAAATCCTAGAGAGAAATAGGGAGGTAGCAGATAATATAGCATTTCCTCCATTGAACACATGATCAAAGGAGGTTGAAATTAGTTGTAGTATAGCTCATTAGCCAATCAGCTCTCCCAGCACAATTTACTGTGATATTTCATTTGTGCAAAGAAACAAATTATGCCTTGGGTAGAAGGCCAGAAGAGGTAGAAAAAAAGAGTTAAGTTGACAGCATAGATCCAGTGTTTCAGTAGTCAATATGTGTTGGCCATAAAGATCCAGACAGAAAACCTGACAGACTTTCCAATGACAAGAACTGATGTGTCCATCCAAGTTAAATCTCAACGCACATTGAGGAAGTATTTTATACAGAGTCTGAATCATACTTCCTAATCATGAATTAAGCAGACTTATGCATATTAACTATTAACATGATGCCACTAATATAGAAATTGTCATACTTAGCTGAAATAAATATATAGCAGTGTAGAAAATGTTTACAAATATTTTGAATAAAAACCTAACCATTATATAAAAATGGAAAAATATAATACTATGTACAGGAAAATATAAAGAAACATCTGTTGAAATAAAACAGGTGGCTGGCAGCATAAACATTTATGTATACAGCTTATTTTGTACAAAACTGACACGCCCAGCAGGTCCAGTTATTCAGGATCCCAAAGAGGCACTACCTGAGGGTCAAGGGGGGGAGAAAAGAAGGAGTCCAAGCAAGGTTTTGTTGTCAAGGTCTCATTTATTGAGAGGAATGTACACCATTTAAAGCTCTGAAGCAGGAATTGAAGCAGGAACTGAAGCTTAGGGCGGGGGAGTACTGGGAAGTGCCCAAGGACATAAGGTAAATCATTAAACTGCAAGATATTCTCCTTAGACACTGAGGCAACAGTCTTCCGGGCACAAGTTCTTTGAAAGGGTCAACCCCTTCTCAGGAATCTGCTCAGGGCAGGGCTTTAGCTTTACTTAGTTCAGACGTCTGGTCCCCAACATCTCCACCTTTCCTTAACTATCAGTGGTAGGAAGTTCTGTCTATATGGTGTGCATCCTCAACCAGCACCTGGTCAGTGAAGCCCCATGTCTTAGTCTACACAGGTTGCCCCCATGTCTGGCACTCTCACTAAGTTTCATTATTTCTTCCAGAGTGGAAGTAGTGGTCTGAGATAGATCAGACATGCCTCACAGAGTGCCCAGCTCGGCCATGGTGAGCCACTCTTGCAGTTAGGACTGCACCCCAATGGCTAGGAACGATCTTATGCTTTAACACACCGTTCTAGGCTATACATGTGTGTTTTCTGAGAGTGGGTGACCCAGATCATGGACCCGTGCTAATCCCGTCATAGGGTCACTTCACAGCGGTGAGGTGTGCGCCTGGTATGTGGCACCATAATATTCCCGTCATTGACGCTTCCACCAGTGACTGATTTTCAAGCCTGAGTTACAGGCTGTATTCAGGATGGAGAAGCCAAGGCCAGCCACGTGGCAACCCAAGGGGAGTATCACACTCCCCGGTTGTCTCAGCCTACTCACAATGGAGGTGGTAATAATGGACTGAGATGTGCTTGGTGGCTGAATCTACCTGGGCCTTGATAAAATCAGTTAACTTTCCAAGCATCCATGGACCAAAGGAGACAAGTAGCACGAGTCCTATAAAGGGACCCAGGATACTGGGTAGAAGAGTGGTGAGCAGGTGAGAGGCAGAAAACCAGTTTTTATAACAGGCTTCATTCTTTTCTCTTTCTCTTTGTCTCTTTTGTAGACTTTCTCTTACTTTTTTAGGCTGTTTTCTACTAATCCTGTCTTAACAGCATAAAAGCAACACTCCTCCTTGAGGGCCTCACAGAGCCCTCCCTGTTGGAGAAAGAGAAGATCTAATCCCCTTCTATTTTGTAGAACAACCTCAGCCAAGGAAGCGACTGAATCTTTAAGATAGGTTATTCCTTGTTAAAGCTCACTGATGTCCCTGTCTATGGTGGCACTGAGCTGATTATAACTCTGTTGGGAGGTGATCAGGGAGGCAACCCCAGTTCCTGTCCCCACAGCTGGCAGGCCTAGGAGTACTGCAAGAGTGACAGCAGTGATGGGTTCTCTCTTTGTACACGTGGAGGTGCCTTTTTCCCAGAACTGCAGGAACTCAAGATTGTCAGGGAACTCGTGCAGCGGTGGTGGAGTTGGCAGACACCACATCTCTGGCGCCATTAAGAATCACTCAGGGTTAGTTGAAGATCTGGTGAGGCAATATAGCAAGGGCAGACGTGATGATGCTTCCAGGGATCCAGATGAAGGGAAACATGGTCAGCATGATCTGTAATTAAGCATAGTTAGATTTTTCCTCAGGGTTGTCCCCTGGGTGGGTTAAAGGCCTAAACAAGGCGCTTGGTAGGTAACAGGCTCCCCCAGTCTTTGAATCATAAATGCAGGCTGATCAGTGTCCCCAAATGAGGACCAGATCAGGGCCATATCATTGGGATGTTAATGGGTCCTTCCATAGGACTGGTGCATAATCATAAGAATTATGGTGGTGCCACAAGCAGTCTGCTGCAGTTTTTCCATCCTTGTCCATGACAAGGTAGTTAAAGACAAAGAGTGCATGATTTATAAATTTTTGTGATTACCAGGGAGGGGGAATAATATTCCCCAATTTGACTGTAATTTATGGATCATATTTTTAAGGGTTTGGTGAGCTCTTTCAACTATACCCTGTCCCTGAGGATTATAAGGAATGCCTGTTACATGTTTAATTCCGAGTTGGGAACAAAAGTCTTTAAAATTAGAACTAGTATATCCAGGTCCATTATCTGTTTTAACAATCTTAGGTTGAGGTAAAACTGTGAGGCAAGCCAGAACATGACTTATAACATGTTTGGTGGCCTCCCCTGTCTGAAGGGATGTATAGATAAAGCTGCTAAGGGTATCAATGGTGACATGAATATATTTTAATATACCAAAGGAGGGAAGATGGGTGACATCCATTTGCCAGAGCTATCCAGGGACCAATCCACGGGGTTTGACCCACAGATGAGAGTCAGGTAGTAGGGTCATGCAGCCTTTGTAATTACGGACTATTTGGCAAGCCTGTTCACGGGTGATCTTATATTTAATCCTAAGGGTTTGTGCATTAAGGTGATGTAAATCATGTGCTTTGGGGGCAAGTATAAGGGGCGTAGAGAAGGCCTCCTGGGCCAAGGCCACGAGCTGGATGAGGCAATCAACGGCATCATTACCATCGGCCAAAGGGCCTGGCAATCTGGTATGTGCTCAGATGTGTCCCACAAAGAAAGGGCAAGAACGCCTCTGAATCTACTTTTGTAAGGTGGCAAACAGGGGGGCAGCATTGGTGGTAGGCCGAATATAGGGCACTGTTTCTAACAGGGGGATAGAAAAGGCAAGATATGAGCTATCTGTATATAGGTTAAAGGGTGCATCGGGCAGCGCATGAAATACTGTGAGGATAGCTTGAAGCTCTACCAGCTGAGCAGAATCTAAAGGAATAGAGGACTGTTGTATTTGACCATCAATGGAAAATATGGCTTGTCCATTAGAGGAGCCATCTGTAAAGATAAAGTGGACTCCTGACATAGGGTGATCACATGTTACCTTTTGAAAGACCACTGGGACTGTAATTTTGTGAAAAAAAAACTGTTATCAACTTATCTAAGGGGTAATGATTATCTATCTTACCCTGAAAAGCAATGCAGCTAATTGTCCATTTGTCTACATGTTGACTGAGCCAAGAGACCTGGGAGGGGCTATAGGGTAATATTAAAGTATTGGGGTCCCTTCCAAAGAGCTTATGGGATTGTTCTCTTCCAAGACGTATGATTTGTGCCACCAGCAAGGGATAGGTGGGAAGGACCCTAGTTGAGGAGGTGGGTAAATGTATCCAGTAAAGAGGATATTGCTGCCCAAAAACTACTGTTGGGGAAAAGGGGGTAGGAAGGACATCCTTGGAAAATGTCGAGAATACCAGTGAAAAATCACAAGGAGGAACTTCCTGTTTCTCAAGATTAATTAACTTTATGGTCCGCTAGTTCCTGGGAGAAGCTTCCTGCTTCTCAAGATTGTTTTTAACTTTATGGTCCGCTAGTTACTGGGAGAAGCTTCCTGCTTTTCAAGATTGTTCTCTAAGATTTTAATCTAACTTCATGGTCAGCTAGTTCCTGGGAGAGAGTTGTCCAATGGGCTGATGTAAATTACCCATTCTATGGTCCTAGGAGAAGCTTCCTGGAACATACAATTCCAGGGCCTAACCAGTTTTTTTTCTTTCTCAGAAACTTTGTCTAGTAGGTGAGGCAACCTTAAAATTTCTACCTTTCATTCCCCACTTCTTCTAGTGGCTAGTTCTTATCATAGAACTAAATTAAAACATGACATTGCTGATGTAACATCAAAATCTGAACAGCACTCACTCTTTCTCTAATGAAGGTAACTAGCTTATTTAACACACATGGACCTATAACCAGAAACAGAAGCAAAATTAAGAAGGGTCCCATAAGGGAAGATATCAGAGTAGTCATCCAAGGAGATCTACTAAACCAGCTCTCGAACCATCCCTAATGGTCTCTGTCTCTCTGTCTTTTGTCTAACCTTTTTTGAAGTTTACTCATGGAGTCTTTAATTACTCCTGAATGGTCTAGATAGAAGCAACATTCTTCTTTTAGTGTAGTACACAGACCTCCTTCTTTAAGGAATATCAGGTCTAATCTTATTTTATTCTGAAGGACTATCTCTGAGAGGGGGGTTAGGGATTCTTGGAGGTCAGCTTAAAAAGTATTTTTTTACTCTTTCTATATCTAAGTCAATGGCAATTCTGAATTCTCCATAAGCCTTGTGTTGCAGGGCAACAGCAGATGTCCTTGTAGCTGCCCTTGCAGCACCTAGATTCAGCCTAAAGATAGCCCTAAGTAATTCTCAACTCTCTTTTGTGTCTTACTAAGTCTTTAGCATTAGGATTCCAATCTGGACACTATCTGAACCTACACCAAGGTCATGACTGTCATTTAGAACTTCTAAACTTAAACAGGTTGTGATCCCTGAGGCACAGTCCCAAGAAGTGTTAGGAGTACTAACATATGCAATGTTACATCATTTGCAATAGAAATCATGCCTATCCCCACACCTATCCCGATGGAACCCAGGGAAAACATGAAATTCTTGTTTCTAGAGCACACTCAAGTGAGCATTATAGATTTCCTGTAACAGCCACTAACAAGCATCCCAAGTGGGATGGTGAGAAAACAAGAAGAGAGTCCAGAAGATAGAGATCCGCCAAAAAGGACAAAAGCATTCAGTCACACAGAAAGACAATCAAAAGATTAACAGACAAAAAAACAAAAGTGCGCACAAAAACAAAAAACAAGCGGCCGCCACAAGATTGCCACAAAACCGAACTGATTCAGATGGGAGCTTCCATGAGCTCACCAAAGACTGATGAAGGGGAGTGGGTTCCACATCACTCCTCCTTCCCAACCAGAATCTTCCCATTGTCAAAGTCACGAGTAACACAAAACAAAGACCTAAGACACACAGACAAAGACCACTCTGGAAATACAGATGGCCGGAAAGGCAAGACTTTTCTCCAATCCATGAGAATCACTGAATCCTCACTGGCACCCAGATGGGAATCTCCCAGGCATCCTTGGGGTCCCTTCTCACCTCCTGGGATTTCTCCCAGGGCAGCAGAATCGGTGAGCCCTTGGCACATCTACCACTCACATTCGCATCTCTCCTGAGACACGATCCTCCCTCTCAGCCCGAGATGGGAGCAACTGCAAAACCAGAACTCCAGAACTCACAAGCAAATACAGACCCAGAGTAGCAAATACAGACCCAGAGTTTAGCCGGCACAAAACACAAAGACACAAAGACACAGACACTATTTCCTGAATCTGAACCGCCTAGGATCCTTTTTCTTACAATAAGTCATTTCAACAATTTCCAACCTTGTCCCAACTATAGGAGCTAATTTCTGGTCCTTCAATAATAAACCAAGGACAAGATTCTGACACAAAGAAAAAAATTTAAAGAGATCCTTTTTCTTAATTCTTATTCCTCTCTCCCTGAGTGAGCGCTTGATCTCTCCTATGAAACAAGCTTCCTTAGATAATACCTTCCCCATGACAATGGGACGACAATTATTTGGGGGCCCTGTCTTACCTCCCTCTCCAGCGACACAGGAGCGATGCGGCCTGAAGAGTCCTCAGTTTTTCCGCGGATATCCTGTCTCCATCATCCGGTAGTTGGCCGTGCTTTGGGTCCCTGTTCAGGGGCCACTTGACCCGTCCAGCAGGTTCAGTTATTCAGGGTCCGGAAGAGGGGCTACCTGAGGGTCAAGGGAGGAGAAAAGAAGGAGACCAAGCAAGGTTCTGTTGTCGAGGTCTCATTTATTGAGAGGAATGTACAGCATTTAAAGCTCTGAAGCAGGAATGGAAGCAGGAACTGAAGCTTAGGGCAGGGGAGTACTGGAAAGTGCCCAAGGACATAAGGTAAATCATTAAACTGCAAGATATTCTCCTTAGACACTGAGGCAACAGTCTTCCGGGGACAAGTTCTTTGAAAAGGTCAACCCCTTCTCAGGAATCTGCTTAGGGCAGGGCTTTAGCTTTGCTTAGTTCGGACATCCAGTCCCCGACAAAAAACAATGATCCTGGTTTTTGGATATCAGAAATAAAATCTCACTTGAAATTACCTAAATAAATAATATCTAATCCAAAAAATCAGTACTTTCTTATTGCTAAAGGTTTAAATAATGGTCTATGTAAGTTACAGTCTTTCAATTAATCATGGCAATGTCTTCTACTTTTACAGCTTGAAGAACAACTCATTGCTGACAAGTTACTAGAGTGGACAAGAGCAGAGAACATGAACATGATCGACTTGTATTTATCTTTGCCACGGTTCAAAGTGAATGAGAAGTATGAACTCCCAGATCCATTGAAGCACATGGGGATGGTGGACACCTTTGACTCACAGAAGGCTGACTTCTCAGGCATGAGCAGCACTCAAGGTCTAGTGGTGTCTAAAGTTTTACACAAGTCCTTTGTGGAGGTAAATGAAGAGGAGACAGAAGCTCTTACTGCCATGGGGGTGGAAGTCAGTTTAACATCAGCACAGATAACCGAAGATTTCTATTGTGATCACCCTTTCCTATTCTTCATCAAGCACAATGATACCAACAGTATCCTCTTCTTTGGCAGAATGTCTTCTCCTTAAGTGTGGTGGCTGTACCTTGTGTCCAGAAAATATAACAAAGTTGCTGCAGCTACTTGAAGCCAGAAAGGAGTTTCTATCGCTTCATTTTCTTTTCCATCAAAGAGTCCCCACTAAGAATGCATTAGTTTGGGAAGGAGAGCTCTATTATCTCTATATATTCTTGCTTTTCTACTTTTTTCTACACATACATACATTATGTGAAGAGAAAGTTCAACAAACAGATGAAGGGATGTTTTCACACAGTTTCTTCTAATCTAAGTGAGCTGGAGAAAAAAAATCATACCTTCTTTTAAAATTGATTAGTATAATCATCTACATTGCTTTAGGAGCTGTCTGCACACTTCATAAGCTTATAAATGTTGTAAAGTTACAAATTACATTTTCAATAAAATAATGATGATCTTTGCAATGTATTCATTCCTTTTTTATTCTTTCAACTATAAGGGGTCAATTGGATGGAAAGTTCAAAGCAAATTCACCATATATTAAATCTGGAATCCTGTACAAATACATTCCTAAACATGAATTTTTTAAAATTTTTGACAGCAAGAAAATTTTGTGGATTAACTCCTTATGTACTGTAATACCAGGGATCCAACTCAAGGCCTTTTATACACCAGATAAGTTCTCTATCCCTAAGCCTAGCCTCTGAACCTAATAAAATTTAAAATACTACAATGTGAAGGAACAATTTCATCAAAGATGAACAAATAAGAAACATATTAATACTGATATAATTTCTTATATCAGGCTCCTTTGTGAAGTTCCCCAGAGATCCATATTGTCCAATGCAATAATCATTGGAAAGCTGCCATGCCAAAAAAATTGACTGGAGACACTTTAAGCTAATTAGTCTACTTTCTTCACCATTAGCTGATATGCCTACCATGTGGTACCTTAGACCATGGAATTTTCATCACTTTTATCATTCTGATTCCATCACCACAGAACACATAACAGTTCAGCTTAAGAATCTAGATAATTCCATGAGAAAATTTAACATCAGGACCTTAAGAGAGGTCTTAGTAAATAAAAATCGAACAGGTTGAATCTTTTTTTCTTCCATCTTTATTAAATTGGGAATTTTTTATTTACATTTCAAATGTTATTCTCTTTCCCAGTTTACAGGCCAACATTCCCTTAACCCTTCCCCTCCCTTTCTACATGGGTATTCCCATCCCCATCCACCCCCCATTACTGCACTTCCCCCAACATATCCTTCACTGGGGGTCCAGCGTGGGCAAAACCAAGAGCTTCCCCTTCTACTGGTGCCCTTACTAGGCTATTCATTGCTACCTATGAATTTGGAGCCCAGGGTCAGTCCATGTATATAGTCTTTGATTAGTGGCTTAGTCCCTGGAAGCTCTGGTTGGTTGGCATTGTTGTTCATATGGGATCTAAAGCCCCTCCAGCACTTTCAGTCCTTTCTCTGATTCCTTCAACTGGGGTCCCATTTTCAGTTCAGTGGTTTGCTGCCGGCATTCAACAATGTATTTGCATATTCTGGCTGTGTCTCTCAGGAGAGATCTACATCCGGTCAGCCTGCACTTGTTAGCTTCATCTATCTTAGCTAGTTTGGTGGCTGTATATGTATGGGCCACATGTGGGGCAGGCTCTGAATGGCTTGAGTCTCTGTTCTAAAAATTGCCTTCCTATCCCCTCCTATAGGTATTCTTGTTCCTTTTTTAAAGAAGGAGTGAAGCATCCACATTTTGGTCATCCTTCTTGGGTTTCATGTGGTCTGTGCATCTTGAATAATTCGATCATTTGGGCTAATATCCACTTATCAATGGGTGCATACCATGCATGTTTTTCTGTGATTGGATTAGCTCACTCAGGATAATATTTTCTAGTTCCATTCCATTTGCCTATGAATTTCATGAAGTCATTGTTTTTGATAGCTGAGTAATGCACCATTGTGTAGATGTACCACAATTTCTGTATCCATTCCTCTGTTGAAGGGCATCTGGGATCTTTCCAGCTTCTGGCTGTCACAAATAAGGCTGCTATGAACATAGTGGAGCCTGTGTCTTTGTTGTATGATTGAACATCTTTTAGGTGTATGCCCAG
The DNA here is from genome assembly GCF_021556685.1 of Rattus norvegicus. Lineage (NCBI taxonomy): Eukaryota > Metazoa > Chordata > Mammalia > Rodentia > Muridae > Rattus > Rattus norvegicus. Next base: position 23,468,086 of record NC_141546.1, on the reverse strand, counting down.
GAGAGGTATAGCTGGGTCCTCACAAAGTGCAATGTCCAATTTTCTGAGGAACCTCCAGACTGATTTCCAGAATGGTTGTACCAGTCTGCAATCCCACCAACAATGGAGGAGTATTCCTATTTCTCCACATTCTCACCAGCATCTGCTGTTGCCCAAGTTTTTGATCTTAGCCATTCTGACTGGTGTGAGGTGGAATCTCAGGGTTGTTTTGATTTGCATTTCCCTTATAACTAAAGATTTTGAACATTTCATTAAGTGCTTCTCAGCCATTTGATATTCCTCACTTGTAAATTCTTTGTTTAGCTCCATACCCCATTTTTTTTCATTTGTAGAACTATTTTATATATAAAATCTTTTATATATTAATACATGTAATCTTCAAAATTAAGAGTTAAGCTTGTATTATTCCAACTTTATGATAAGAAAACTCTGAGGTTGCATTCATAACTACCATGGAAATGACAGACTTACATATTGAAAGGGAAAAACCCACAATCAGTCTATGAATATTTCAACATCAATCAAAGACATGAAACAGAAAACAGTGATCAATTATTTTTAAGAAAAAATGAAATAATCAATAGTAAGTTAATTATGGATGTCAAATGATGTCCCGTATAAGATCATTATCCTTAGGGACACATTGTATTTGCCAGAGTTATTTGCTCATAGTTGTCTGTTGTTGTAAAAATATAAAAAATAAAAAAGTATAGTTGTCTTTTACCCCACTAGGTCCACACCGCGGTGCCCCAAGATATCTGCTAGATATCTTGGCAGAAACACACCCCAGCTGCGCACTTTCCTACACTCAAACCTTCACATAAAAGAACACACAACAAAATAATCTTTGACCCAATTGATAAGATATAATTGCCCACTTAAACATACAAAGTCTGGTACCATCCATCCCTTGAGAACATTAATAACAACCTGTAAATACACAGAGCAGAATCTTAACATCACCTGCCATCTTGTGCTGCCACAGCTTCTCTGCCCCTCTCTCCCTCCTGATTCTCCTTTCTCCAGTCTCCTCCTCTTCCTTCAAACTTCTCTCTCGCCCATCCTTCCTTCTCCAATGACAGGCCTCCTTCTATCCTGTACCTGCCCCTCACCTGTACTTTACAAATTCAATGGGGAGGTGGTTCTGGTGAAATCACCTGAGTTCTGAGTCCTTGACTAGGCAGCTGTCCTTGGGGCAATGGAATTAGCATCAAAATACAGATAACTTCAGGGCAAACCGTAACATTTCCCCCTTTTTGTCCAATTAAAAAGCCTTTTCACTTATATATAAATTGACTACAATTATTACCATTCTACAATTTATAAAGCATATCATATTCTCAACACCCAGTCCATCATTATGTCAGTTAGACAGAACATTTAGTTATTCATTCCAGCTTAAGAAAGGCTTAAAATCTATATTATATCTTGGCTAGCTTGTATACTGTCTGAAAACTATCCAATAAAATATATATATTTAGAGTTAAACAGCCTGATAGGCTATAAGACTGTAATGTCTTCAACCCTGTCAGAAATCTGGGAATGACCAAATATCTATACACAGAGGAAGCCTAACAGGGCTTCCAGAAATGACAGGTTGTAGAGACAAAACTCCACTGGCACAGTCCCGTTAGCAACATGTGAGCGCAAGTCTTCAGCCTTCTGGTCCAAAATCAACTGACAGACTCTTGAATAGCAGATTTTGAAGGGCTGATCACCCTGTCTTGGCAGGGTTTAATCAGTCAACTCTTCTGCATAATTTGTCCTTTTCTGGACAGTATTAGTCTGCAGATGAAACAGGCAGTTTTGTCCAGTGGTTGCCTAGCCACAAAGTATTGCCTCACCTGGAGGTAGAGATGTTCAAATTCTCCATTAAATCCACCAAAGGGGAACTGTTAGGAGCAGTATGTCTCAACAAAGGATAAATAACTTTAAATCTCAAATTTTGTGGATTTCTGATGTTTTTGAAAACCATCTGTCTATATAAGACAATCTGGACTGTTGTCTTTATATCTTAATAATATCTTGAAAGTTCTCTCACAAAGTCAGTAATATGTTTGTTATTTGGCCCTTAACTCACATGTATAATCAACTCAGAAGTTTGTAATGACATCAATAGAAGGACTGGCTCTAAAACTTGTACTTTAAACTCTTTTAACAAATAAAGTCTATATCAAAACAAAGATATGATTTTAGCTTAGTTAACAAATAAGATTACGACTGTATAACTCGATCTACCTAATTCCTCCCTGTTAAATTACAACCATTTCTAAATTCCTCATAAAAACAACTTTAAAATAACCACTTTTAGCCCCCCCAAAGTCCAGGGAATTGGGGCGACGACTCCTCTATAACTTCTTCAAGCTGTACATGGGTGTTGAGATATCCTTGATGGTAGGGAGTAGGAAGAATGACACAAATGCTGTAGCCGATGTGTCCTAACTGGACCCGGCGGAAAGTCCTTGAGACCAGGAATCCAAGTAGGTACACTCTGTAAAATACAACTCTCAAGACAAAAGTTTAGAATTGAGATATCTTTTTGTTTGATTCTCCTGAATAAATTTTTCAGGCGGTCTACCTCTATCAAATCTGATCAGTATGACTCTGTGAGGTTTCCAGAGCCTAATCACACTTTTTAAAAACACAAAGACAAAGTCTTTCTCCCAAAATACTGTGTTCCTTAGTCTGAAATCAGAAAAGCTTGTATCTTGCACTCTCTCCCAGAGTAATAATATAACCATAAAACTCAAAGTCACACCCATCATGAAGACTAAACAATTTTTAAAAAAGGGAGTAAGCTAAACAATGAGCCTGATGGGCTTTTGTACTCTATGATATCAGGAAATGAACCCAAAATTCCTGTGGAGCCCATGTTAAGAGAATTTGAGCTTCCTGTTGTAGTAAATATCAAAAGTAACCACAAACCCTCGCTAGCCGGCATGAACGAGCCATATGGCCTTTAGCGGGGTAATTCATAAAACAAACCAAATACCTTCTATCAATTCCAATATCAATAAGCAACATATCAAACCAGGTCTTTTGCCCAAAATATCTCAATCTGTTAAGTTCTTTACCCGGAGCCACAGATTTTTTTTTTAACCTTAATAACTTCTATAACATATGTCTGCATTCACTCTCTCCAGTGTTACAGACATTTATCACAACTCTCTACTTGGAGTTAGTGACCAATTTTTCCCTAAATTCCGAACCATAGATGAAAATCACCACGTGATTCAGGTAATCTCTTTACTCTCCTTAAAACAAATTTAAACACCTTCTATCAATTCTTACACCAATAAGCAACTTAAAACTCAGGACTTAAGCCCAAAATATATCCGTCTGTTAAGCTCTCTACCCAGAGCCACAGATTTTTCTTTAACCTTAATAACTTTTACAATATATGCCTGCATTCACTCTCCCTGGTGTTACAGACATTTCATCACAACTCTCTACTTGGAGGTAGTGAGTAATTTTTCATCAAGTTCTGAACCGTGAATGAAATTCCCCACCTGATTCAGGTAATCTCTTTACTCTGTTCTTTCTAAAAACAAACTCAATCACTCAATCACTTTAATAATACCTGTAATTAAGAAGTAGCTTGTCTAACTAGGATTTCAACCCAAAATTCCCATGGAGCCCACGTTAAAAAGAATATGAGTATCCTGAAAGACTTTCTAAACAACTTTCTTTAAAAAGCAGCTTTTAATCTCTAACTCTCTGATCTGCCACTACTTCTCACACAGCAGGGGACCTACAGCCTGCCAGCCCAGGTGGCTTCCTCATTTCTTTGTTTGAATTCCCCACTTAAGATATCACATGACTTAACATGGCACCGGCCTCCTCTTACTTAGAAAATAAAAACTTTCTCTCAACTCTTAGGATTACTAGTGGATTCTTGCCCATCACCTTGGTTCGCCATCTGTTGTAAAATAAAAAATAAAAACGTATAGTTGTTTTTATACCCCACTAGGTCCTCACCGCAGTGCCCCAAGATATCTGCTAGATTATCTTGGCAGAAACACACCCCAGCCACGCACTTTCCTACACTCAAACCTTCACATAAAAGAACACACAACACAATAATCTTTGACCCAATTGATAAGATGTAATTGCCCGCTTAAACATACAAAGCCTGGTACCATCCATCCCTTGAGAACATTAATAACAACCTGTAAATACACACAGCAGAATCTTAACATCACCTGTCATCTTGTGCTGCCATGGCTTCTCTCCATACCCCATTTTTAATAGGATTATTTGTCTCCCTGCAGTCAAATTTTGTGAGTTCTTTGTATATTTTGGATTTTAGCCCTCTATCAGTTGTAGGATTGGTAAAGATCTTTTCCCAATCTGTTGGTTGCTGTATTGTCCTAATGAGAGTGTCTTTTGCTTTACAGAAGCTTTGTAGCTTTATGAGATCCCATTTGTCGATTCTTGATCTTAGAGCAGAAGACATTGGTGTTTTGTCCAGGAAATATTCTCCAGTGCCCATGTGTTCGAGATTCTTCCCCACTTTTTCGTCTATTAATTTGAGTATATCTGGTTTGATGGATGTCCTTGATCCACTTGCGCTTAAACTTTATGCAGGGTGATAAGAAGGGATAGATTTGCATTCTTCTACATGCTGACCTCCAGTTGAACCAGCACCATTTGCTGAAAATGCTATCTTTTTTCCATTGGATGGTTTTGGCTCCAATCAAGTGACCATAAGTGTGTGGGTTCATTTCTGGATCTTCAATTCTATTCCACTGGTCTATCTGTCTGTCTCTGTACCAATACCATGCAGTTTTTATCACTATTGCTCTGTAATACTGCTTGAGTTCAGGGATAGTGATTCCCCCCAGAAGTCCTTTTATTGTTGAGGATACTTTTAGCTATCCTGGGTTTTTTGTTATTCCAGATTAATTTGCAAATTGATCTTTCTAACTTTATGAAGAATTGGATGGGAATTTTGATGGGGATTGCATTGAGTCTGTAGATCACTTTTGCTAAAATGGCCATTTTTACTATATTAATCCTGCCAATCCATGAGCATGGGAGATCTTTTGATCTTCTGAGATCATCTTCATATTCTTTCTTCAGAGACTTGAAGTTCCTATCATACAGATCTTTCTTTCACTTGCTTGGTTAAAGGCACACTGAGGTATTTTATATTATTTGGGACTATTATGAAGGGTGTCATTTCCCTAATTTCTTTCTCAGCTTGTTTATCTTTTGTGTAGAGGAAAGTTACTGATTTGTTTGAATTAATTTTATACCCAGTCACTCTGCTGAAGTTGTTTATCAAGTTTGGTAGTTCTCTGGTGGAACTTTTGGGATCACCTATATATACTATGATATCATCTGCAAATAGTGATATTTTGACTTCTTCCTTTCCAATCTGTATCCCCTTGACCTCCCTTTACTGTCTGATTGCTCTGGTTAGGACTTCAAGAACTATATTGAATAAGTAGGGAAAGAGTGGGCAGCCTTGTCTAGTCCCTGATTTTAGTGGGATTGCTTCAAGTTTCTCTCCATTTAGCTTGGTGTTAGCTACTGATTTGCTGTATATGGCTTTTGCTATATTTAGGTATGGGCCTTGAAATCCTGTTCTTTCCAGGATTTTTATCATGAAGGGGTGTTGAATTTTGTCAAATGCTTTCTCAGCATCTAATGAAATGATCATGTGATTTTTATCTTTCAGTTTCCTTATATAGTGGATTACATTGATGGTTTTCCGTATATTAAACCATCCCTGCATCCCTGGAATGAATCCTACTTGATCATGATGGATGATTGTTTTGATGTGCTCTTGGATTCAGTTTGCAAGAATTTATTGAGTATTTTTATGTCAATATTCATAAGCGAAATTGGTCTGAAGTTCTCTTTCTTTGTTGGATATTTGTGTGGTTTAGCTATAAGAGTAATTGTGGCTTCATAGAAGGAATTCAGTAGTGCTCCTTCTGTTTCAATTTTGTGGAATAGTTTGGATAGTATTGGTATGAGGTCTTCTGTGAAGGTCTGATAGAATTTGGCACTAAACCTGTCCTCGACTCTTTTTTGTAGGGAGACTTTCAATGACTGCTTCTATTTCTTTAGGAGTTATGGGGTTATTTAAATGGTTTATCTGTTCTGCATTTAACTTCAGTACCTGGTATCTGACTAAGAAATTCACTATTTCCTCCAGATTTTCAAGTTTTGTTGAATATAGGCTTTTGTAGTAGGATCTGATGATTTTTTTTTAATTTCCTCTGATTCTGTTGTTATGTCTCCCTTTTCATATCTGATTTTGTTAATTTGGACACACTCTCTGTGGCCTCTCATTAGTCTGGCTAAGAGTTTATCTATCGTGTTGATTTTCTCAAAGAACCAGCTTTTGGTTCTATTGATCCTCTGTATAGTCCTTTTGTACTTGGTTGATTTCAGCCCTGAGTTTGACTATTTCTTGTCTTCTACTCCTCCTGGGTGTATTTGCTGCTTTTTGTTCTAGAGCTTTTAGGTGTGCTGTCAAGCTGCTGATGTATTCTCTCTCCTGTTGCTTTCTGCGGGCACTCAGAGCTATGAGTTTTCCACTTAGCACAGCTTTCATTGTGCCCCATAAGTTTGGGGATGTTGTACCTTCATTTTCATTAAATTCCAGGAAGTCTTTAACTTCTTCCTTTGTTTCTTCCTTGACCAGGTTACCATTGAATACAGCATTGTTCAACCTCCAGGTATATGTGGGTGTTCTTTCCTTATTGTTATTGAAGGCCAGCCTTAGCCCGTGGTGGAATGATAGTACGCATGGGATTATTTCTATCTTTCTGAATCTGTTGAGACCTGATTTGTGAACGATTATATGGTCGATTTTGGAGAAAGTACCATGAGGTGGGGAGAAGATATATCCTTTTTCTTTAGGATAGAATGGTCTATAAATATATGTTAAGTCTATTTGGTTCATATCTTTTGTTAGTCTGTCTATGTCTCTGTTTAATTTCTGTTTCCGTGATCAGTCCATTGATGAGAGTGGGGTGTTCAAATCTCCTACATTACCATGTGAGGTGCAATGTGTGCTTTGAGCTTTAGTAAGATTTCTTTTATGTATGTAGGTGCCCTTGTATTTGGAGCATAGTTATTTAGGATTGAGAATTCATCTTGGTGGATTTTTCTTTTGATGACTATGAAGTGTCCTTCCATATTTGATGACTTTTCAGTGAAAGTTGATTTTATTCGATATTAGAATGGCTATTCCAACTTGCTTCTTCTGACCATTTGCTTGGAAATTAGTTTTCCAGCCTTTTACTGTGAGGTAGTGTCTGTCTTTGTCTCTGAGGTATGTTTCCTGTAGGCAGCAAAATGCGGGGTCCTCATTACGTATCCAGTTTGTTAATCTGTGTTTTATTTTAATTGGGGGATTGAGTCCATTGATGTTGAAAGATATTAAGGAATAGTGATTGTTGCTTCCTGTTATTTTCATTGTTAGAGGTGGAATTATGTTTGTTTGGCTCTCTTTTGCTTTCATTGCAAGGAATTTATATTCTTGCTTTCTGTATGGTGTAGTTTCTCTCCTTATGTTGGAGTTTTCCATCTATTATCCTTTGTAGGACTAGATTTGTAGAAAGATATTGTGTAAATTTGGTTTTGTCATGGAATATCTTGATTTCTTCATCTATGTTAATTGAGAGTTTTGCTGGATACAGTAACCTGGGCTGGCATTTGTGTTCTCTTAGTGTCTATATGACATCTGTCCAGGATCTTCTGGCTTTCATAGTCTCTGGTGAGAAGTCTGTTGTAATTCTGATAGGTTTGCCTTTATATGTTACTTGACCTTTTTCCCTTACTGCTTTTAATATTCTTTCTTTGTTTTGTGCATTTTGTGTTTTGATTATTATGTGACAAGAGGAGTTTCTTTACTGGTCCAATCTATTTGGAGTTCTGTAGGCTTCTTGTATGTTTATGGGCATCTCTTTCTTTAGGTTAGGGATATTTTCTCCTATGACTTTGTTGAAATTATTTACTGATCCTTTAAGTTGGGATTCTTCACTCTCTTCTATACCTATTATACCTAGGTTTGATCTTCTCAATTTGTCCTGGATTTCCTGTATGTTTTGGGCTAGGAGCTTTTTCCATTTTACATTATCTTTGACAGTTGTTTCAATGTTTTCTATGGTATCTCCTGCCCCTGAGATTCTCTCTTTTATCTCTTGCATTCTGTTGGTAATGCTCACATCTATGACTCCTGATCTCTTCCCTATGTTTTCTATCTCCAGGGTTGTCTTCATTTGTGCTTTCTTTACTGTTTCTATTTCCATTTTTAACTCCTGGATGGTTTTGTTCATTTCCTTCTCCTGTTTTGTTGTCTTTTCCAGTAGTTCTTTAAGGGATTTTTGTGTTTCCTCTGTAAGGGCTTCTAGTTGTTTTCTTGTGCTGTCCTATATTTCCTTAAGGGAATTATTTATGACCTTCTTAAAATCCTCCATCATCATGCTAAAATGTGATTTTAAATCTAGATCTTACTTTTCTCGTGTGTTTAGATATCCAGTGTTTGCTTTGATGGGAGAGTTGGGCTCTGATGATGCCAAGTGTGAGGAGCTGTCCTCACATATGTGAGGAGCTGTCCTCACATATGTGAGGAGCTGTCCTCACATACTCCATTACAAGATGGCACCGGCATCCGGCAGAACGCACCTAGTAAGAAGGGCAATATGCAGGCGTCTGGTAACTTCCCTACTCAAAGGGACACGTACGCTTTGGTACGTCATCTGGCATAATTGGCAGCGACCAGTCAGAGAGTGACACGTCCCTAGGCAAGGATAGTTTCCTATATAAGGGACGGTTATTCCTCACTCGGCGTCTCCACATTGTAAGCTTATGCTCTCCCTCTCAAGACGCATTAAAGCTTTTCTGCAGTAGGATCCTGTGTGTGCTGCGTCGTTCCTGCTGGCGAGACGTAGCACGGGACATCTGGTGCCGAAAACCTGGGAAAGACCTCGCCATCATCAGCACCTTCGGAGATCCCTTGGCGACAAGGAGGATTCAGAACTGCAGGTAGGTACGTTCGGAGAGGCAGGCCTCTCTTGGACTTTGGTCTGGGGTTGTCACCGCCTTGGGAAGGATTTGTTGAGGCTATAGTATTTGTCCCGGGAGCCACCCTATTCTTTCTTATTATTATGTTCTGTTTTCACCGTTTTTGCTGTTAAAAGGAAGATCACAGCAGCTGAAGGCGCATCTCAGTCTCTCGTATATAAGTGAGCATCGCGCAGCTCCCTTTTACCTTTGATTTTGGCTGTTGAGGAGCAAGGACGAGATAAGGCCGACGTAGATAAGCGGCACCGTCCGGGGAGGCGCGTGTAAGACTCCCGTACATAAGAGAGCAGCGTGTCCGTCTCTACCCTTTCACCTCACGCCTTGTCAGACGGACGTAGATAAGCCGCCAGCGTTCCTGGCCCATCATGGGATCCTCACAGTCTGTGGTCACGTCCTTGGAAACAGTGTTAAAGCAGAGGAACATCAAAATTGGAGGAAGAACACTTAAAAACTTTGTGAAGGAGGTGGAGAGGGTGGCTCCTTGGTTTGCCTGTTCAGGCTCGTTTACAATTGCCTCATGGAACAAACTTGGAAAGAACCTTGACAGAAAATTGGCGGAAGAGGATCTGCGCCTAGGGACCAAAGCTATATGGAAGCTGGTTAAGAATTGTTTAAAGGATGAAACATGTAAGGCAGCAGTAGTAGAAGGACAGGCCACTCTCGAGGTAGTCCGGGACAGTATGTCAGAAACCGAACGTAGTGAGAGGTTGGGCGCGCGCAAGAAAAAGGACGTCCTAAGAAAGAAAAAAAGGCCCTCCCGGTAAGTCCGCAGACAAGGAAGCGTTGAAATTTTCAGATTCCAGCACTTCCTCCTCTACACATAAACCAGGAGGGGGAGCCAGCCTATACCCTGTGAAAGAGCTAGAAGCGCTGAACCTCGACAGTTCTGAAAGCTCTGAAAATAAAACCTTAGACTCAGAGGAGGAGGCCGAGCTAGATGAGGAAGCAGCTAAATATGAGGAGGAAAGATATTACCCCGATGAAAGTAGGGGAAGTAATAGAAGCCTTCTAGCGCGGCCGCCACCAACGGCACCTCCTCCATATGAGACAGGCTCACGTGCCTTCTCACTAGTCCCCGAGAGGGTGAGAAGAAAGCTGAGTATGACATTTCCTGTCTTTGAGATTCCAGAAGGAGGACAGGTCCATGCCCCTGTTGAATATAATCAGATTAAGGAATTAGCAGAATCAGTTAGAAAGTATGGAGTCACGGCCAACTTTACTCTAACACAACTCAACAAGTTGGCCATGACGACATTGACACCAGCTGATTGGCAGATGATTGCTAAGGCAGCCCTTGCCAGCATGGGCCAATACATGGAATGGAAAGCGCTCTGGTATGAGGCAGCCCAAACACAGGCCAGAGCGAATGCTACGGCCTTAATACCTGAGCAACAGGAATGGAATTTCAAACTCTTAACAGGACAGGGCCGCTTTGCAGCTGATCAGTCTGCTTACCACTGGGGCGCCTATGCTCAGGTCTCCAGCACAGCTATTAGAGCCTGGAAGGCACTGTCCAGGAGAGGAGGGATCGATAATCAACTTACAAAAATCATTCAGGGACCCAAGGAAAATTTCTCAGATTTTGTAGCTGGAATGACAGAGGCTGCAGGACGAATCTTTGGCAATCCTGAACAAGCAGCACCACTTATAGAACAGCTCGTTTTCGAGCAAGCCACCCAGGAGTGCCGAGCAGCCATAGCCCCCCGAAGAAATAAAGGGCTACGGGATTGGCTTAGAGTCTGCAGGGAACTTGGAGGGCCCCTTACTAACTCAGGCCTGGCGGCCGCCATTCTCCAATCCCAGCAACGCCCCGTTAAAGGGACGGATAAAAGATCATGCTTTCAATGTGGGAAAATAGGCCATCTAAAAAGAGACTGCAGGATGACAAAAGGAGACAGGGGGTCTGCAACCCTCTGTGTCTGATGTGGCAAAGGCTACCATAGGGCTGACCAGTGCCGATCAGTGAGAGACATTAAAGGCAAACTACTCCCTCCTTTGGAGACTCGGCCTAATGAGATGTCAAAAAATGGGCTGGTGGGCCCCCGGTCCCAGGGCCCTCAAAAATATGGGAACCGCTTTCACAGGGCCATGACCCCGGCAGAGGAGGTCCCCCAAGAGGCGACACAAAATTGGACCTGCATGCCGCCTCAGACTTCTTTCTAATGCCCCAGATGGGCATTCAGCCAATTCCTGCTCAGACTGTGGGGCCTCTACCCCCGGGAACCATAGGCCTTGTCCTTGGGAGAGGATCTCTCGCCCTACAAGGACTGATAGTCCATCCAGGCCTTGTTGAAGCTCAGCGCTCTCTTTATGTTCAGATTCTTTGTTCAAGTCCCGATGGGGTTTTTTCCATAAGTAAAGGAGATAGAATAGCACAGTTATTACTCCTTCCGTGCTCCCAGGCCACGATACAGGATACCAAGGGACCCATGGGGTCCACTGGTCATGATTTGGCATATTTGGTGGTTCACCTTAACAACCGTCCAAAATTGAGCTTAGAAATTAATGGAAAGAAATTCGAAGGCATACTGGATACTGGGGCTGATAAAAGTATAATTTCCTCAAAATGGTGGCCTCAATCATGGCCTACCACAAAATTTTCTCACTCGCTACAAGGATTAGGCTACCAGTCATGCGCTATGATCAGCTCTGCCACTCTAACTTGGACAACTGCCAATGGCCGACAGGGACAATTTATTCCTCATGTACTTCCCCTGCCTGTTAATCTTTGGGGGAGGGATGTTATGCAGACCATGGGACTGACCTTATCTAATGAATACCCCCCACAAGTGGCCCACATGATGTCAAGGATGGGCTATAAGGAAGTGAAAGGCCTAGGGCGATTAGAACAGGGTCATCTCAAGCCCATTGATCGCCAACCCCCATAAACAAGGCCTGGGTTTTTCCTAGGCGCCATTGGGGCAGCACGACCCATACCATGGAGGAGGTAGGACACGGTGTGGGTTCCCCAATGGCCATTAGCCTCTGAGAAATTACAGGCAGCTACAGGACTGGTGGATGAACAATTAAGATTGGGACATTTGGAGCCCTCCACCTCTCCTTGGAACACCCCAATTTTTGTAATAAGGAAAAAATCAGGAAAATGGCGACTATTCCATGACTTGAGGGCCATTAACGATCAGATGGAATCCCTTGGACCCATTCAGCGGGGCCTTCCTATACTCTCGGCCCTACAAAAAGATTGGAATTTGGTAATAATAGATATCAAGGATTGTTTTTTCTCTATTCTGCTTTACCCCCCTGATAGGCCCAGGTTTGCTTTTATTGTCCCATCAATTAATCATACTGAACCTGATAAAAGATACCAGTGGAAGGTCCTACCTCAGGGCATGGCCAACAGCCCTACGATGTGTCAGTTATATGTTCAGGAAGCCCTCAAACCAGTCAGGGAGACCTATCCAAATTTACTGTTAATCCATTACATGGATGATATATTGATGTGTCATAAAGACTTAGAATTACTCAAACAAGCCTATTCCTTATTACAAAAAAACCCTTAAACAATGGGACTTACATATGGCTACAGAAAAGGTCCAAATTGCTGACACAGGTCATTTTCTAGGATCCATTATTTTCCCTGATAAGATTATACCCCAGAAACTGGAAATCCGTAGAGACCACCTCCATACTCTTAATGACTTTCAGAAGCTCTTGGGAGATATCAACTGGTTGAGACCATTTTTGAAAATCCCTTCCGCGGAATTAAAACCTTTGTTCGAAATATTGGAAGGGGACGGCCACATCACCTCCCCTCGTGTGCTAACTCCCGCTGCAACCAAGGCCTTACTAAAAGTAGAAGATGCCATAAAACAGGCCCAATTGTAATGCATTGATTGGTCTCTACCTTTTTCACTCTGTGTACTAGATACCAAGGATTTACCCACTGCAGTTTTATGGCAACAAGGTCCACTGTTATGGATCCATCCACATGCTTCCCCTGTGAAGATTATTGATTGGTATCCAGCCGCAGTAGCACATCTGGCTATTAAGGGCCTAAAAGCTGCCATCTGTCATTTTGGGACTCCACCCCAATCCTTGATTATCCCATATACACCCTACCAGGTCCAAACTCTAGCCGCTACCTCTGATGATTGGGCAGTGCTGCTCACATCCTTTACAGGGAAGATAGATAATCATTATCCTAAACACCCCCTATTGTGTTTTGCAAGATCACAACCTGTTGTTTTCCCTCGCATCACATCCCACAGACCATTAAAGGAGGGGATAACAGTGTATACGGATGGGTCAAAAGCAGGGGTGGGAGCATATGTGGTAAACTCCCAAGTATTCTCACGACAATATTTTGAAACCTCACCCCAAGTGGTAGAATGCCTAGTGGTCATGGAGGTCATTGAAAAATTCCAGGTTCCTCTAAATATTGTTTCAGATTCCTCCTATGTGGTTAATGCTGTTAGTATTCTTGAAACCGCCGGTATAATTAAAACCACTAGTAAGGTGGCAGATATCTTCCGAAAAATCCAAATTATCCTATTAAATAGAAGATTCCCTGTATACATTACTCATATACGGGCCCATTCTGGATTCCCTGACCCAATGAGTTCAGAGAATTATTTGGCTGACAAAGCCACAAAAATGATAGCTGTGGCCCTGGCCTCTCCTTTAGAGGCCGCTAAAGCCTTTCATGGCAATTTCCATGTCACCTCAGAAACTTTACGCCGCCGCTTCTCTATAACTAGAAAAGAGGCACGTGATATAGTCACCCAATGCAAACAGTGCTGCCAGTTCCTCCCAGTTCCTCACATCGGGGTCAACCCGAGAGGAATACAGCCATTGCAAATCTGGCAAATGCATGTTACTCATAATTCTACTTTTGGAAAATTACAGTATGTGCATGTATCTATAGACACATGTTCTGGCATTCTACATGCCACCCCACTTACAGGAGAAAAAACAACACATGTCATTCAACACTGCCTTGAAGCATGGAGTGCTTGGGGAAAGCCAAAAAGTGTAAAAACTGACAATGGCCCCGCCTACACATCTCAAAAATTCCATCAGTTTTGTGCTCAGATGCAGGTTACCCACCTGACGGGCCTGCCCTACAACCCTCAAGGACAGGGAATCATAGAGCGTGCTCATCGGACGCTCAAATCATATTTAATAAAACAAAGAGGGGGAATTATGATAGAACTCCCCCCAACACCCCGAGTGGCCACTGCTCTGGCCCTTTTTACCTTAAATTTTTTAAATCTTGATGAAGCTGGACAAACAGCAGCTGAGCAACATTGCTCAGAGCCCAAGAGGACAAAAGAATTAGTCAAATGGAAGGATGTATTGACAAATGAATGGAAAGGCCCGGATCCTGTTTTAATAAGATCCAGGGGAGCTGTCTGTGTTTTTCCACAGGACAATGAAAATCCCATATGGATCCCAGGACGACTTACTCGGAGCATCACAGCAAGTGATCAAGAAGGGACTGGGACTCCTGCACCTCCTCACTCTTCTTCCATGGATGCCAGCAACGGTGCAGGGCAAGCTACAATGGGGAATAATGTCAACCTTTCCACTCCCGATGCCGGTGATATACCACTAACAGGGATTTAGGGTTGGCCTATTTACCTGAGGATCCACAGGTTGAATTTACCTGAGGATCCACAGGTTGAACGACTAAAAGAAAATAGGACTATTCCCCTTAAGGGCAGCCTTTGTTTTGGCATATTCAACAAAACATCTTTTGATCTCCCTTGCATTATGTTATGTAATCAATCTTCTGCTTGGTTAAGGGAGGCCACATGGGGAACTGGTGAGGAGGACATTGTGGCTAACGCCACAGTTCTCTATGGTGGTGGCCTTACATTGCGTTAATGGTAGCTGCACTGATCTTACGCCCATGGCGATGCTACTTGGAGGAAAGGGCGAAAAGGGACGGTTGTCATTTTCCTGGATGGGGAACATCAAACCTGCTGCCTCTGTCTGGACAGCTACTCATATAAAATATCACAGTAGTTACCTGCATGCCTCGCTTTATCCCGATCCCTGTTGATACCCCGGGGACCATGACCTTATTTAGAGGAAAAAGAGATTTTGGTATTTCTGCAATTATTGCTGGCATTATTGCTACTACAGCAGTCGCTGCCTCGGTTACTGCCTCGGCATTGGCCTTGTCAAATTCAGTACAGACAACCCAAACTATCAATGATTTATCGGCCACCATCTCTGTGACTCGGGACAGACAGGCCTCGGCCAATACTCAGATATAGGGAGGCCTTATGCTTGTCAACCAACGTATAGATCTGGTCCGAGAGCAATTAGACATTCTATGGCAACTGGCCCAGCTTGGCTGTGAGCAAAAACTCCCAGACCTTTGTGTCACCTCCATATAATATGACAAATTTACCCGAGCTGCTAATCTGTCTAAGAGTCTTTCACAGCATCTGTTACAGAATTGGACCTCGGAGTTTGAACAGACACTTTGAGAGCTGAGAGCGACCATCATTCAAGTAAATTCTACCCGACTGGACCTGTCTTTGATGGAGGGATTGTCGTCCTGGATCGCCTCAGCAGTCTCTTATTTCAAGGAATGGGTGGGAGTGGGACTTTTTGGAGTGATCCTCTGCTGTGGATTAGTGTTACTCCTCTGGTTGCTTTGCAAATTGAGATCTCAAACAAGAAAGGACAAAGTAGTGATCGCCCAGGCGCTTGTAGCCCTTGAACAAGGAGTGTCAGCCGATATCTGGTTGACCATGCTCAAGCAACAGGTCGCCGGCTGGACAGCTCTTGCACTCCTAGAACCTCGGTTCATTGCACAGGATTAGAGTGTCCGGCTTGAGCAGCCCATGAGGGGTGATGAGCTTAGCATCGCACAGGGAAGTTCTACCAAATACGCTCCCTGGAAGGCATGTCATATTACATGAGGGTTTCTGCCCCAGTTTTCCCTCCCTCGAAAACTGGCAGTGCGATGGGTCAGGAGTGCCCTGGGTCCCAACAACAGACTAAGGCTATCTCTCTTGTACAGGTTCGCCAACTTTGTACGAGGATATGACCTCTGTCTTCGCCCTCCTATATCTGGGTGTCCTGTTTGCTTAAAAAAACAGAAAAGGGGGAGATGTGAGGAGTTGTCCTCACATATGTGAGGAGCTGTCCTCACATACTCCATTACAAGATGGCACCGGCATCCGGCAGAACGCACCTAGTAAAAAGGGCAATACGCAGGCGCCTGGTAACTTCCCTACTCAAAGGGACACGTACGCTTTGGTACGTCATCTGGCATAATTGGCAGTGACCAGTCAGAGAGTGACGCGTCCTAGGCGAGGATAGATTCCTATATAAGGGACGGTTATTCCTCACTCGGCGTCTCCGCATTGTAAGCTTATGCTCTCCCTCTCAAGACGCATTAAAGCTTTTCTGCAGTAGGATCCTGTGTGTGCTGCGTCGTTCCTGCTGGCGAGACGTAGCGGGGGACAGCCAAGTAATCTTGGTTTCCTTTGCTTAGGTCCCTGTGCTTGCCTCTTGCCATCAGGTTGTCTCTGGTGTTAGCTTGTCTTGCTGTTTCTGACAGTGGCTTCACCATCCTATAGGCCTGTGTGTCAGGACTACTGTAGACCTGTTTTCCTGTTTTCTTTCAGCCAGTTATGGGAACAGAGTGTTCTGCTCTCAGGTGTGTAGTCATTCCTGTCTGCTGGCTTTCAGATCTCCCTGTGGGCAGGAACCAGAAGGGTCTTGCTCCTACTTCTCCTAGGTCCCTGTGAGCAGGGGTCACAGATGTCACATGGCATATTCCTGGAGTCAGGAATGTGGGCAGAGAGTGTTCTCCTCTGATTTCCCAGGAGTGTCTACCCCTCTGAAGGTCTAGCTTCCCCCACACCATGGGATTTGGTTGCAGGGAGCTGTTTGACCAGTCCAATTCAGATCTGGGGACAGTCTGGACCGCGGGGCTCCTGCAGCTTGACTGCTCCTATATTCCTGTGTCCAGAGGCACTATGCAGTTTCCTCTTAGGCTAGGAATGAGGGCAAAGGTGGGCAGAAGTGGCAGTCTCTCCTGCACTGCTGCCTCAGGATTGCACTCACTTCTGGGGGATTCCCAGGGTTTGGGAGCAGGGAGATGTGGGCTGGGATCATCGAGGTTCAGGCACCAGGTGGAAACCAGAACTCGAAAAGGTTGAATCTTTAACAACTAAAATAGAGCTATCCAAATTTCAAATTCAATCTCAGTTTGAATAGAAACCACTAGAAAGATTGAACCTATAATACTATAAGAGAAAACAGATGGTTTTCACTCTTAACAAGAGCAGGCAAAGTAGTTAAAGAGTCAGTCCACCTATAGAGTGTGACGTGGTTTGTGTTTTCATAAAGGAACAAATAATAACCAGTGCATGTGTGGATAAAGAGAACCTAACTCTGGAGGAATATTTAAGAAACTGCGTCACCACAGCAGAGCAGACAAAAATGCAGAATCTGAGATGTCTACATCAGGGTTTTGTGGGAATGAGAAAGTTCTCCCAGTGCTTTGACCAAAAGACAGCTCAACTCTGTTGATCTAGTTTGAATGCAGTTGACAGAGCAGGAAGAACCTGCTAGCCTTCTCTAACCCTTCTGTTCATCTTTAACCACCCCACTGTGTTCTAAACTTTAAAGAGTAGTGGCTCTTCCCTCAGTTCACACTCACTGACTTGTAGAAAACTGTTAGGCTTGCCTAAAACCATACAGATATAAGAAGTCTAATCCACAGGTGGTCCCAGATCAGGTTAACTTTGTCTTTTAAAAAGGGTAAAGGTCAACTTTCTGTTCATTGTTCTGAAAAGAAAAAAAAAACAAATCCTTGTATACTAGGAATGTGCAGAGCTGGAGACACATTTGCTTAGAATAGAATAAAATCTTATATACTTTCTTAGTCTCAGGAAGAGTCACAGCTATCAGGAACAACTTGATAATCATCAAAATTTTTATTTTCTTTTTATTTTGAAAATATAAGTTATTTGTACCTTTTCTCAGTCATGCATATTCAATATTAGGAATTTTTATAGTAGCAATCGTTGGAATAGCAGATATTACACAAAATCAGAACACATGTATAAAATAGATTCTTTCTGTTCATGAATAGTGCAATGCCCTCAAGGGATTTCAGCTGACAGATGCTGGTAGTGAGACTCATGGATAGCAAAAGGCCAGCGTCACATCAAGGGCACTCACCTGTTCGGAGATGGAGCATAAAGGGCATCTTCCCTGATTTCATTTTAAAACATAGAACATGTAGAGCTCAACTCTAGACAACCATTGACCACAAGACCAGACCAAAGCTATCACTTCCTAAAATACAAATTCTCCCAAACCATGTAAAATTCATGTGATGTTGCTGACCTTGCTTCATAAAATAACATTCTTTGAAAAAAAATGGTTGATTACAAGCAAGTTGTTGTACAGCTTAGAATTTATGAATAATGTTGGGCTTTTTAAAACTTCATTTGGAAGGGGTTCGATATACAGTAACTCTAGGTGGACTCCTGTATTTCTTTAAAGAAGCTTTTGGTTTCAATGAGAAATATTAAAATGCAAACAAACCATTATCCCTTCAAATGGCTGCCTGCTGTGTGTTGAAGATTGCAGTTCACAGAACAAAGAACTGGCTTGCACATGTCATTATCATCTCAGCAATATTCAAGTTTTCTAATGCTTGTGTTACCAAGCAACTTTTCAAACTGTAATTTGTGGCTGAACATACTTGCCTAGCTAGAGGTTGTTACAAGATGACTAAGCACAGCTTGCAACTTAGCTTTTCTCTCTTAAGTTGATAAATGCATCTGTGTGTAGTTTGCACACCAGACGCATGCCTTTGAGTAATGAGAAAATTCTATTTCAGAAAACATTTATGATCCATTCCCAGTTTATGCTTTCTTACACCTTAACCTCTAACTGAACTAAATACAAGTCTCTGTGTTCAGCAACCTTATTGAATCATCTTACCTGTCTCTTTCTAATAGCAAACTGGCATCCTTCAAAGCAAGACCTATTTTGGATCCATATTGCATTCTCTGCTGCAAGTGCTTAAAAGACATATACTGAAAATAATTAAGCTAGGTCCTTAAGATATGGTTATCTACGGAAGCAGAAAAATTCATTTGGACCTAAAAATTCCAAAGTGTGCCTTAAAACATCCTGGACCTAAACTGGAAAAATTGTCAACCTGGAGGGTATAATTGTTAAAATTCCTGGATTCTGCACAGCATACTTCAAGATAAACAGACTAATACAACTAGCTGAAAGCTGAGATGTTTAAATACTGAGTGCTTGTTAGTGAAATATATTCCAGAATTATTCAAGAGTCACTGATTTCGGTTGAGATTAGATTTCTCTAATTCTTTGCAATATGAGATCCACAGGTCAGGCTTCAGTCCTGTAGGGTGTAGGCTGATATCCTGCCTCAAAGGAAAAGGTAATAACATGGTCCATTTGCCCAGATCCTGTGATGCTGCATGCAGGGGGCTCCCCACAGAGATCTCTGGCCCAACTAGGTTCTCACATTTGGACAAAGGAGAGAGAGCTCGGGCAGGGAGTGTGGACTGCTTTCACTTCCTCTGCTGCTGCTCCTTTCCTCTGCTGCCACTTAGGTTGCTTGGGTCTGACTGAGCCAACAGGAGACTGACTAGCCAGTGAAAGGTGCAGAAGAGCTTCTGGCAGCTATTTCAGGAGAGCAGATCTCTTCCCCAAGCAGCAGTGCTACAGTTCTTATGACAGAAGCTCTCAGATGACAGAATAATTCCTGCACACATTTAATCCTGAACACAATTCTTAAATACAGTTTTTGGATGGGTCAGGGTCTGATAGCAGTTACTTCCTATTAGTTTGGCCTGAGAGCTTGGAAAAGCTCATCTACATATTCGGGGTTGTGGTTCTGTTTCTACAACTGATCTGTCTTGAGTCTATGTTTCCTGTGGTCGTGTCCTCACATGTGGTGAAGGGGCTTGGGGTGTTGCCCTACATGACTGATCTGTCTCACACTTTTCTGCAGAGGTCTTTGGGTGGGCTGCAGTTACATGAGACCTTGATCTCCGGAGAGACTGGGACCCTTTTAGGGTCTCTGGGGATTCGACCTATCTTGAGGGTACCTTTCACAGCCTATTGCCCCACAAGTTCTAGCACGGGATACATGTGTGTCCCGTCAAAAACACATCAAAGCTGAAACAACAAAACTGAGAAAACTTACCTGCCTTGAAAGAGACTGAACCAGTGAAGTGTCACTCACTAGTTGACTCGTGGTGTTATTTGCATGTAAAGCAAACTCAAACATACACTTTTGCACACAAACACACACACACACACACACACACACACACACATACACACAAACACAAAGATCATTTGCTAAAGATTCACAATTTGGTGGCAATATTAGGAGGTGGTAGCATTAAGAAGTGTTGTCAGAATCAAGAACTGGCCATATAGTATTGAAGGATGCATCCTGTACTCACTCTCAGTTTTCTGGCCATCATTAGGCAAAGAGTTTTCTTCAGCCATGGTATTTCTGCCTTATCACAGGTTAAAAGCAATGGACCAGGAACCATGGACTGAAACCTTAAGCCAAGATGAGCCTTTTCATCACAGTGATAGAAGACTGAGTAACACATAGAAAGAAAATGTCAATGGTCCTGATATGAGGGCTACAAAGACCAGATATATAGACACTGATTAATATGTGTAACGTGAATGTGGACTGAACCTGTTGTAATTGAAAAGTTTTTCTGCTGTTGACCTCTCTAGGCTTCTCTTTTTCACTTGAATAATGGAATGGAATTGCAGCAGTGAGTTCCCATTTTTGTTCATTTGGCTTTCTTGGGTCTTTGATTTGTGCAAATTGCATGGTGTTTTCCTGTGGGAACCACTGCTATCCTATGAAGGGAGGTCTACATTTCTTTTATCTTTATTAACTTGAGTATTTCCTATTTACACTTCGATTGTTATTCCCCTTCCCCGTTTGCAAGTCAACATCCTCCTAACCCCTCCCCCCTTCTATATGGGCTTCCCCTCTCCATCATCCCCCCATTACTGCCCTCCCCCCAAAAATCAAGTTCACTGGGGGTTCAGTCTTGGCAGGACCAAGGGCTGCCACTTCCAGTGGTGCTCTTACTAGGCTATTCATTGCTACCTATGAGGTCAGAATCCAGGGTCAGTCCATGTATAGTCTTTGGGTAGTGGCTTAGTCCCTGGAAGCTCTGGTTGCTTGGCATTGTTGTTCATATGGTGTCTTGAACCTCTTCAAGCTCTTCCAGTCCTTCCTCTGATTCCTTCAACAGGGGTCCCTTTCTCAGTTCAGTGGTTTGCTGCTGGCATTGCCAAGTGGAGTGGTCTCTGGATGGCCTTTCCTTCAGTCTCTGCTCCAAAATTTGTCTTAGTATTTCCTCCCATGAATATTTTTGTTCTCCCTTCTAAGAAGGACTGAAGCATCCACAATTTGGTCATCCTTCTTCTTGAGCTTCCTGTGGTCTATCGATTGTATCTTGGGTAATCTGAGATTTGAGCTAATATCCACTTCTCAGTAGTGCATACCATGTGTGGTTTTGTGTGTGTGTGTTTGGGTTACCTCACTCAGGATGATATTTTCTAGTTCCATTCATTTCTCTATGAATTTTATGAAGTCATTGTATTTAATAGCTTAGTAGTACTCCACTGTGTAAATATACCATATTTTCTGCTCAATACCCCAGTGTACGAGACTTACAGGGCAGGGAAATGGGAAGGAGTGAGGGTGAATACCCTCATAGAAGTAGGGGGAGGGAGGATGGCATAAGGGATTTATGGACAGGGAACCAGGAAAGGGGATAACATTTGAAATGTAAATTTAAAAATCCAATAAAAAATCTTCATAAATAAATAAATAAATATATTGACTGGGTTTATCTATACAAAACTTCACTAATAACCTAGTTGTGGTTTTTACGTTTCAATGAACCTGTGGAGCTATAACAGGGATGAATATTTAGCCAGATAATTATTCCTAATGGATATACATGTAACACTCTATGTTGTAAGCTTTTATTTCAATTTATGATTTGAATTTTATGTGTGAACCTGTGATGAAATTTTATCATGTGGTCATGTTTTCTAAAAAGACGTACAAGTGTGAAAGACAAAGATAACCCTCAAGGGAACTGAGCAGAGGAGAACTTTTGTGGACAAAACATGTTTTAGACAGAAGTGAACTCAAGAACTTAGAAGTACAGGCCTATGCCCATACTTTGGAAGAAAAGGCCTGGGGAGTAAGAGCATTATTGTGACAACAGAACAGGAGGAGAGAGCAAGATTAGAAGGAGAATGCAGAGTAGAATAACTTAGAAACAATAGGTAACATAAAAACTAAGAGAGAAATATGCAAAATGCAGAGGGAAAGAGGAAAAAAGAAGCTGCAGAGAGTAGAAGGAGCAGGCAGCTATTTCCTAACCATGGGACAGAACAGGTCCTTTCTTAAGAAGAAGGCAGGCTTAAGGTTACTAAAAGGAACAAGCTTTTCTCTTACAAACTTGGGTGTAAGTCATTTAGCATTAAAAGGGTAGAAGCTTTTTCTTTCACTGTGTAATAAAGATTGGAGCTCATGTTTCATTCCAAATGAGTAAGTTCTTTCTGCACTGGTGGTTGGTCTTTTGTTCCATATATATATATGAATATATGGATGTGTGTAAGTATGTAATTGTGAGAATTCGTGCAAGCTGGATGCAACTGTTGAATGGAAATGTATAAACATGCATTCATGAATCTGTTTATGAATGTATGTGTTTATGCATATTTGCTTATGTAAAAGTTTTTCCTTCTGCAAGTGTTATTCTCTTCTCCTGGTTCAATAGAACTTTATTGCTCCAAACCTTCCTCTAGCTTGACAAATACAAGGCATCTGCATAAAAGGGAATAGATTCTAGCAATTAATCTTTTACTTCATCTCCTGCTATTTTACGATGAGGTGCTAAGTGCCAGAAACTGCAGTTTCTGTCCTCAGATGAACACAGAAGGCAGGTCAGTTACAGTAGCATAGTAACTTAGACATGGATAAGTAAACTTTTTAGTATTATACAGCAACCCTAAGTATCTCATAAGACAAAGTCTTACCCTTTGCCAATGTTCTTCCCCCTCCACTGCCTCAAGAAAAACTGTCAAGAAAGAAGACCCCCAGCTCTCTATTACTCTACTCTTATCTCAACTCCCCTCCCCATACCCTAAACAAACTCAATTCCATACTATATCTGTTGTATGGCTAATACCTCAGGTGAAGGGCTGCCTCAGCATGGGCCCCAGATGCATTCCTTTCCACCTCACCATACCTCTCCCTACCAAGCATATCCTGGTTCTTTTTTTTTTTTTTTTTTTTTATAAAACACAACATTGATGCCATGTGACTCAGGTTTAGAAACTCCTAGGTTTACATCACCTGCTCTCACATGGACTTCACAGCCATCAGCTTGCTCGCTAGACCTATCCATCCAAACACCTGGAAATTGGTAGTTTCCCTTACTCCACACTGGTCAGTGTAAAAGCCCCTGGTCCCTGTGGTTTCCTTGGGGATGGAGACATTCACAGTCATGACTGGCCTTCTCTCTGAACATTCATTCTAGAACCTCTAGCCCTCCCTCTTGCTCTTCTGGAAATGGTTCCCTCTCACCACTAAAAAAAATCCTAAGCTTAGGTAAACCATTCTCCCTCGGTCTACGAGCCCCCAGCTGACTCAGAGCTCAGCCTCCAGTTCACCAAGTGGTGACAGATGATATGGTCTTGCTGCCGCCTTAGCTACCACATTTGTCCTCTGGATGCTGGAACCAACAAATCTCTAGCTTCTCTTCTACTCTCACCCAGAGGAAATGTCTTCACAGCCATGCTTCCCAGTCCAATTCACAGGCTAAATTTGACCCTATTTTGAACAAACCAATAACTCTACATGGCCACTTAAAGGTGCTTTTACAACTTTCCAGCAATCCAACTATCCCTAGCCTTTTCCCTTCCCTTCCCTTGCTCTTGCATCCAGTTCCCTGTCCCCTTGATTCTGTTTTCATATTCCTGAGGCCATCCGTCCTGCCCCCTGCCCACTAAACTCTGCCACTCAGTGCTCCATTGGCAAGGGCTGGCACTCTCTGTCTCTGTCTCTCGGTCTCTCTCTCTCCCTCCCTCACCTTATACCACCTTGAGCAACCAGAGTTCACTGGCTCTCCTGCCTGAACAGAGTTGCTAAGAGAGATAGAACGCTGCTGCTTCAAGCACTGTTCTCTGTATTGCCACTCTTGCCGATATTGAGCTGCAGGAGAGCTCCTGCAGCCATTGCCCACTGCCAAGCTGAGCCTCAAACCCCTCACACTGAGATGTTGAGATTTATCTGTATGTTTGTCTTTGCCATACTTCTGTTGTTCCATTCTAAGAAAGAGAGGCACATTTCTACAGCTCAATTCTAAGGTATAACACATGACTCTTAGCACCATCTAAACCGGAGGCAGTTTTATTACTATCTGCCATCCTTGTTGTGGGCAGATAAGGTTTTTGCTATGCTATTGCTTCAGCGTCATCTTAAATAAGGGCAGTCACATGGCTATGCTGTAGTTTCAATGCCATCTTTGTTATGGGCACTCCCTAGTTCCCTGCACAGCTTGTCAAAGTCACTTAGCAATGAAGATAAGGTTTTTGTTCTTTCCTGTGGTAGTAATAATTTCTAAACTGTAAAAGATCACCACCTTAAATATATGTTTAACCTAGTTTTTGCTACCGTTATTGACTAACAATGTGCTGTCTCTATTTTCTAGATACATTCTAGAAGTAAACAAATACATGTTGTCTAACACAGATATGCTTCATGAATACTAACTAACTTAATCTTGTCAGGAATCTGCTAAATGTAATCTTAAATATTTGCGTTTGACACTCCCAAATCCTGACAGTTTACCTACCCAGCCCCCATGCCTCCAAAAACAAAGATTTGTGAATAGGGGCAAGATTCCACCTGGATTCTGGTATAACTATTGAGAAACACTGCTTCATTGCCTTGTCCACTGCCTGAGTTTGGTCTACACTGTGGGCAAAACAGGATACCCAGAGAGTTAAATGTCTCGTATTGCCTAAGTCAAGGTGGGTCATTTCCTTTCCCAGTGCCTACTCCACAGGAAAAAAGTTTCTCAACTTCTGGAACTGATGGCCAGACTGACTCTGTCCAAGTTACAATGGAGACCACAGGGACCTGGAAACTGTTTAGGAAAGGGGAATATAGACCAACCTCTGTCATCTTAATTAATACATGACTCCTAGATTATAATTTGATCTTCACAGATTTCTGATTACATTGATAGCTAAGGTAACTGTAGCTTGACAGCGAGAAAACAGACCTAGATCCTTACCCCAAGGTAGTCCACCACGATATTAGCGCATTACTAGATTTGCTAACTAGTTAAGACTACCAGATCTCTTATTAAAAAGATAGATTTGCCTTGCTCACAAGCTTCATGACATGAATTCATATGGAAGCTTTCACAGATGTGACCTTCTATTATCTAAACTCAGTTTCCAGTTACTAAATGCTTCACATTTCCTCTCCTTGCTATGTCATTGTCCTAACATTAACAAATATAGTTCTTATAATTTAGCCTAACCCTAATAAAACATTCCAATATATGATCCAACTTTTATAATCACAAGTTCAAACTTTAATTTTCCTTTTGTTGCCTTTTAGCTATGAACTTAAAGTATTTCTCATGCTAAATCTATACTACAGCTATCACAGTTACAAATAAATTTCCTTTGGTTCTCTTTTTAACTATAGACTTAAAGTGTTTCCCATGCTAAACTATATGATCAACTATCATATTCACAAAGTCATCAATATTTGAAGTTTTCTTTATTTGTCTTTTAAATGTAATATATTCAGTCCTAGACAGAAGGAAGCCCTTCTTGCTCCTTCTGCTCCACAAAAAAGGTTTTTGTCTTCTCTAAGCTCATCTTAAATACTGTTCATGTTGTTAAAAAATGTATCTCTTTTGTAAACTTACAAGCTACAGGAAATCCACTCAGATCTACCTCTCATGGACCAAATACATTCCATCTATATAAGTACACCTGTCCTGTTAATCAATAGCCTAAGTTCCCACTTGCTACCTATCCCAGACGGTGGGATTCCTCTCCTGTGCCCTAGGATTGGGACTCCCAACACCCACAACCACCAAGACCTAAGGGTTTCAAATGTACTTTGAAATGTACACCTAAGAAAAGTATTTTTTCCAAACATACTTTTATGTATTCTCTGCCTCAATATATGTGTGTGTTTCAGCATCTTGCCAAGTCCAGGTATTTACTCAAAATCTACATCCAGGACAGCTCCAGAGGAGCAATCCACAGATGTTCCAATCTACTCTTTCAGACACAGACACTTCTACTGTATCTGCTCCTTCCTATCCACAGATGGTTCCACAGACCCTAGACAGCAAGAAAACAGCCAACTCTCCTAAGACTGGGTCAACATCTCCATACCCATTTTCTTAGGTTTCCCAGACACATGTTGCCCCCAAATCAGCAGGAAGTGACTAAAGATCACATGATGATCCTATTCCTGCTTCACCATCACCTCTTTCTAGTTTTTCCTTTTTTATTTAAACCAAAATGGAGGAATGTTAGCATTCTTTCTAGGCTCCACCCCATAGTTACCTGGCAACAATCAGGTATGTCTGACTCAGGATAAAATTGGCTGTTTGGTCCCTCCTCTCTCTATTACTCTTCTATTCTCTCACCCTCTTCCCTCTCTGTCCATTCTCTCCCCATTCCCTCCCCCTCTCTCTCCACGTGTTCCTGGCTGTTGTTTCTTCTTCTTCTTCTTCTTCTTCTTCTTCTTCTTCTTCTTCTTCTTCTTCTTCTTCTTCTTCTTCTTCTTCTTCTTCTTCTTCTTCTTCTTCTCCTCCTCCTCCTCCTCCTCCTCCTCCTCCTCCTCCTTCTTCTCTTCCTCCTCCTCCTCTTCCTCCTCCTCTTCCTTCTTCTCCTCTTCTTCCTCCTCCTTCTCCTCTTCCTCCTCCTCTTCCTTCTTCTCCTCTTCTTCCTCCTCCTTCTCCTCTTCCTCCTCCTCCTCCTCTTCCTCCTCCTCTTCCTTCTTCTCCTCTTTTTCCTCCTCCTTCTCCTGCTCTTCTTCCTCCTCCTTCTCCTCTTCTTCCTCCTCCTCCTCTTCTTCCTCCTCCTTCTCCTCTTCCTCCTCCTCCTCCTTCTCCTCCTTCCCCTCCTCCTCCTTCTCCTCCTTCCCCTCCTCTTCCTCCTCCTCCTTCTCCTCCTCTTCCTCCTCCTCCTTCTCCTCCTTCTCCTCCTTCTCCTCTTCTTCCTCCTCCTCCTTCTCCTCCTCCTTCTTCCTCTCCCTCTCTCTTCCCCCTCCCTCCCTCCCTCCCTCCCTCCCTCTTTCTTCCCTCTCCCTCTGCCTCTCCCTTTCTTTCTCCCTCTCCCTCTATCTTTCCTACTCCACTTTCAACTCCCCTCTTCATGTCCTAAATTAACTCTATTCTATACTATATCCATTGTATGACTGGTACCTCAGAGGGAAGGGATGCCTTGGCATGGCCCGCAGGGACACCCCCTTCCACCTCAACATTCCTCCCTCTAGCAAACAGATCCCGGTTCTTTCTATTTTATAAAGCACAACAGTGGTGGCACAGAACTTGTGGGAATGACTACCAAGGTGGTCCACCTTGATGCCCACACCATGAAGGGAAATCAATGCCTGATAGTGCCTGGAAGGCCAGGAACCAGAGGGTAGACAGCCCAGATTCCCGAGATAGAACCAAATATGATTGAGAAAAAAATCAATGAAAAGCTTAGTAATAATAGTCAGCTATACTCATAATTTGGTCCTCCAACAACTGATGGGACAGATGCAGACATCCACAACTGACTCCATTCTTTATTCCCCACCACTGAGGGCTCCAAATCAATCCTCTTTCCTGCCTCTGAACACCATAATGTTGGTAAGAAAGAACTGGAGCTCCCTCTGCCGGCAGGCAAGAGAAAGTCAAAGCAAGCAGGCCTAGACCACAGCATTAACCTTCTTCACCTTTGTTTCCATCTTTAAACTTAATAGAAGCCCAAAAAGTTGACCTTATTAGAGTTTCTCAAGCTTTCTTGTGGCTGTCTCTTCTCTCCCCATAAGGTCTCAGTGTGTAACAATCTCTCCAAGCCCTCACAGTACACGTGAGGCATCTGCTATCCCACCACACCACTTTGGGTTGCTAGGATTTTCTGACTTCCAAAAGTAATCTCTACATCCAAATATATCACACCCTGTAAATGTTCATTATAAATGTGACTAAAATTGTGAACCATGAATATAACATGAAAATATACATACCATGCTAACACTTATAAACAAAGACCTAATTGGCTGTCAATAGAGAACAAATTGAGTTTCAGAACAACCCCTAACATGATGAGACATGAGGTTGAATGGGAATAACAGAGATCAATAAAATCCTAGACGCGCCACAGATAACCCCACACTTCAGATGTCATGTTCTAGTCACAGAGGTTGAGCCAACCAGATATTTATATGGGAGTCAGTCAATTTTAACTATCCCTTCACGAAAATCCACAAAATGAACCGTAGGGCTGAAAGCAAAAGTGAATCTAAGGAACTTTTAGAAACAAAACACAGATCGCAGTAAAGTTGAAATGAGCAAAAAGAAAAATCTTAGATAACGCCTAGAAAAGTAGATATTGTAAAACAAAAAAATAATGACTTGGATTTCATAAAATTTAAAACTAATTTTCAAAAAGCATCATCAAGAAGTATATTATATATACAATTACATATATATATACAATTATAAATATGCTATCAAGTATTCATTATCCAGTCATCTGTTGATGGATAACTAGATAGATTGATACCAATTCTTCAGTATAGTGAATTAAGCAGAAAAATACATGAGGGAGCACACAGCTCAGTGTTAGAGCATGGCATTCCCTTTAAGGCAAGGAAAGGAATTTCACTCGGGTCAAATCTTTGATGTCTCAACCATATTTTAAAAGCCTGTGTAATTGAAGACTCTATCCCACTCTGATAGTTTCTTTATCTTAAAAACCATTAATGTGAGGTGTTAATTACTTATGCAAAATCTAGTAACAGCACCACCTGGAAAATCACCTGCCTGAATAACTGGAAGGACTGGGTATTCCCCAGGGGCTTTCAACTTGAAAGTCCATCCTAAAATACTGCCTCCCACAGGGATAAGCAAAGGTGGTTTTACATGTCACTATAAATGTAACATGATGATTTAGGGGCAGTAGTGGGGGGTATTAGGCAATGTGGTCTACTGTATCTTCAACTCTAAGATAATCTAAGATAAATAAAATGGTTATATTCTAAATTTTGTTTCAAAACCACACAACCCCACTTAATTATGTTTTCTTTCTGTAAGTCAAATTAACAGAATCACTAAACTCAGTTATCAGAGCCAATAGGAGAGCAAAGAAGACAGTGGACATTTCAAGCAGGCACATGAAAGAGAAAAGTAACAATTGGTATTTATTGGACAGTTATTAATTTCTAAGCATTTTTGAAGTCCCTTTGCATTAGTTCTCTTTTTTGTTACTGAGACAAAAATACCTGTTACAAACCATTTAAAGGAAGAAGGGTTTGTTTTGCCTAAAATTAGAAGCCAGAGTCCATTGTGGTTGGGAAGGAATAGCATCAGGAATATCTACAGTTAGGGTAGACTGTAGAAAAGAACAGTTTGTGCCTATCAAGCCCCAAAGCCCACCACCAGAAAATTATTCCCTCCAGTAAGGCCGCACCTCCTAAAGGTTCCACCCCTTCTGAAACAACCAGTATTTGGGGATCAAGTGTTCAAACACAGGACCTTATGGAAAATGTTTTAAACTTAAATTACAATCTGTATTATTTAATCTCCAAAACAATCCCATATGCTATTATTTTTAGAGTGTCTTGCATTTTGTAGTTGTCTAAATTGTGATGTAGTAGGTGATATGGCATGTGGTAAATGATAGAATTTAAAATCACATTTGGGTAATGAGCTTCTGGAATCTTCCTTTGGAAGCATATCTTCATCTAGTTCTAATCCTCCCATTCCACAGCACCCTATTCCTTCAACCACTCTGCCCATTTCTCAGAAAGATATAACTTATAAAGAATGTAATATGGCCAGTGATTTACATTTGACCTGAATACTTCTCTAAATGTGACTCGTCACCACCCAAACCAAGACACATTGTCTTAAATCAACTTGCAAAAAGAATATTTGATTCTCAGGGACCTTGGATCTTACTTTACTCTATGAAGCTCAGAGATCATTTTGATGAGTTCCTTCACAAACATATTGTTATCCATAAACTTACATCGATTACACTGAAACCTTCCTTAACAAAGCTATTTGGTATTTAGCAAAAAGTGTCAGAAAAAATGACTTAATATTTACCATGAAAATTATTAGGAAATGAAGAATAAGATATAGTTGTTAGCCTTAAGAGCATAACATGTTATTAAGGGATAAACATACAAGTAACCACCCTGTGTTCTAGGAGATAAAAAAGCAAACAACTATGTACCAATGACAAAGTAATAATTCTAATGTGTTCATGGGGGATCAGGCAGGGACCCTTCTGGGACATTTCACTAACATCTAGGTAATAGGTTCCCTGGGTTGGTGTTTCCAATGCATCCTCCATTGTCAATATAGTCCTTCACCTGAGCTCTGTCCAATTCAAATAAGACTATTTTGAAGGGCATGTGAAGTATGCAATACGGAAAATGTCTTCAATGAAAGTGAGAGGCAAGAATTTTCATTTGAAAAAAAGCACTTAACTAGCCAATGTCCGGAATTTAGTTCTACAACTTCCTGCTTTCCCTCTAGTTTATGCCAACTGAAAATTATGAACTGAGATTTTTATCCTCTTAATTGTTTTAGCTCTGCCATCAATGCTGCTAGTTCCTACAAGTGACTCTGCTTTCCATTCATTACTCAAAGCAGCTAGGCTTCAGCTACCTCCCAGAACACTCACATCTTGTCAAGATTAACCTAGGGGGATCATATATTCCTCAAAGTTCCCTCTATACCAGAATATAGAATGATGAGAAAAGACACATCTAGTTTCAGTCAGCATTTCTGTTTTCCACCTAAAAGAGTCCAACAAAAGACAGCTTCTCTCCCATGATCCTCACATGAAGTCCCAGCCCGCATCCCCATCTCTGAAGTAGAATTTGTGTAGAGAGGACACATTGATCAACTAGACCATTTGAGAGCCTTGCTATGATTATAGCAGCTTTACCAGATTATCACCAGATGGCAGCCATATAGAGTATAGTTTAAAAAAAAACTCTGCTTTTGTAAAATAGAATGCTGCCCTATGATGTGAATTTAGTTTTTCCAATATCAATTTTTAACAACTTACATAGATGTTGGACATTCATTAAAAACACTTGGAAACTCAAACAAAGAGAGCTCAAATATAAAAGTGGGTGTAGAGTGAAGAAGGTGTTATTGTGGCTGTTGGGGAGCATTGATCAATGCCCAGGATGGCAACTGTAGCTAGTCACACTCCTATTCTATCTGTTTACTTGTTGGCCTGTCCCTGTTTCATTTTGAGTCACTATACTTCTTACAGTCTGATTACCAAGAGCAAGGATGAATCACCCCCTCTCTTTCTTCACTGCCTGTTTAATAGGCTGAGAAGAGGTGGCCTCATGAATGAGAGAAGCAGCAGAGCTGGTTTTGCCTTCTCATCTTCAGCATGAAAAGATGCCTGGTACCAATTACTCAGGACCTTACGTAAGTGGGACATTCGTTTCTTACAAACACATATGCAAATCCAACAACAGGTAGTATTAACTGCATCCAAAAAGATACTAAGACTACACATGATGATCAAGTGTGTTTCTCCCAGGAATGTGTGTTTTATTTAATATCCAATGTACATGTTAGTAAAGAAAAGGAAAAACCTTGCTTTAAAAAAAAGTCATGAAAATCCCCACAAACTGGTTATGGATAATGATGTAACGAGGAACATCTATAGAAGTAAGCTTTAGCCCTTATGGAACCAATTAGAATAACTCAAGATATAGAGGATAGAAACATGGAAGAATCAAGGTAAGGTGTGAGAATGTCATAATTATACAAGTTAACAGCAAACTATCAGAGGTGAAATTAAGACAATGTCACCCCTGACAGCATCAAAAAGTCGAGGTGAGTTCAACAGAAGAAGACATGTATGCAGAACGCACATATTTCTCACATATAAATATGTTCAACGAAGTGGAATGGCTACATAACTGGGGAGCTGTTTCACATCAGTGGATGAGAAGAACAGAACACAGAGTGCAGATGCAAAACTTTATACTTTTAATTAGTTGAGGCTTTCAAAGATGCCAAGAAAAGATTACATCGTTGTGATTGTTTTTTTAAAATGATCAGATCTACATCTATGTGCAGTAAATGAGTAAACTAGACTGAGGCTCTAACCTCCCCACACACAGCACACACACAGAAACTGCAAATGGACTGTTGATCTATATGGAAGAATCAAAACCATGAAACTTGTAGAATAAAACAAAATGAAGTGTTCTTTGTGGAGGAAAAGTGGTTGTAGATGTGATACCAAAAGTGTAATCTCAAGCAATAATACCGATGCGCTGGTCTCTGATCATACCTTAAAGGATGAAGCTACAGGCCAGGCGTGGTGGCACATGCCTTTAAACCCAATACACAGTGAGTAATGAACAACCAGTGGTATGTAGAAAAACTGTCTCAAACAGAAAAAAAGGAAAGAAGGAAGGAAAAGACAAAGAGAAGAAGGAAGGAAGAGATGGAGGGAAGGAGGGAAGGTGGGAGAAAGAAGGATAGAGGAAAAGAAACTGTAGTGAGATTCCATGCCACACTTTCTAGAATAAACTTGTTAAATTTTAAAGATTATAATAAACATTGACAGAGATGTAGAGAAACTAATTCTTTTTGGTTTTGGTTTTTTAGATAGCATCCTACTGGCCTGGAGCATGGTATTAGATCAGGCAGACCTCTGGTCTCATAGGGCTGCCTACGTCTACCTTCCCCAGTGCTGAGACTAAAGCTGCGTACCACCACAACTAAACCTGTGTGCCACCCAGAATACGTCTATTATACCTCCCTGCAGGGCTGTAAAGTAGGACAGTTCAACAGTTTCTCAAAATGGTAGCCAAAAAGATGGCATGTGATCCAGTACAATCCAAGAGACATGAAAACATATCCATGAAAAACAATAACTTACACACACAATTATTCATGATGGCCAATAAGTCAAAGATCAATGTTTTCAAATGACAATTGACTAAACAAATCTAATACATCTGTACATGAAATATTAAACATTAAAGAACTGAACGCTGATATGTGCAAAGACTTGGATGAGTCTTAAGCCATTGTGGTAAGTGAAAAAGAATCAAATAACAAATGATCATGTTATACAATGTTACTCATGTTATGCTTCCAGAACAGAAAAATACATAGAGTAGACATAGAATATTGGTTTCCATTAGTTAATGGACAAAGGAATGAGAAGTGGCTGTTAAATGGATTTGGAGGTTATTTCTGAAACATTAAAAATCAATTAATTCATAACTTGTGTAATGATAGCTCAAGAAAAAAAATGTATAAGGTATCGGCAACATGATCTTACTAAACCCTGATAAAACTGAAGCCTGAAGTATGTCTAAAATGCAGTGTCAACAAAACACATAGAGCTTTTCAAATGCCACTCTAAGAAAATGTCATCTGATTACCAATAAACTTGCCAAAGTGGACTTGGGGGAAGCCCAGGAGGTCTCAGCCCAAAGGCACAAGAAAAGAAGACTGAGAGCAGGAGACACTAACAGGTTATCCGATACTAAATGGTCAGCCCTGAAACCATAATATGAGTGACATTATACAGACTGAGAAGATTATGTTTAGGAATGTATATACATACATACGTACATATATACATACATACATACATACATACATACATGTATGTAAAACAATTAATGAAAAAGAATGCCATGGATTTGAAAGAGAGAAAGGAGGAACATATGAGAGGGCTTGAAGGGAGGGAAAGAAGGAAGAAATATTGTAGCTATATTATAGTCTGAAAAATAAAGAAGAGAAAATTAAAAAGAAATGTCATCTGTCTATAGATATTGGTCACTCAAGAATCCAATAGGAAACTTAAAGAGGGCAATGAAAGAAAAAGGCTGCTCTTCTAAAGGAAAGTCCAAGTGTTTCCTTTCCAAAGTCCAAAAGACTGACAGGGTTAGGTACACTTAAATTCGCAATTATTTCTAATACTGGAACCTTTCTGAAACTGACAGTGAGGGACAGACTGTCAGAATGGAGAACAAAACCAAGGAAATCTCTCTGACTGGCATACACTTCTTTAATTTGTTCCGACATTTAACTTCTGTACTCCACTGGAATGTTTCTAAATTCTCTTTCCTGAGTACAGGCCCCCAGTACCTAACGGAAAAGGGAAAAAGAAACACATTAGCTGACAAATTGTTATTTTATTTTACTTGTACCTTATAATATTCCAAGATAATAGAAATGGATGAACCATAAAATCCTCCGTAGAATCCATACCCTTCGTTTCCGAAACCTCCTCGGTTGGGGCTCGCTCCTGGTACGGACGGACTTTCAAAGAAAAACAAGTTAAGAACTGAGCTTGAGGGGCTGGGGATTTAGCTCAGTGGTAGAGCGCTTACCTAGGAAGCGCAAGGCCCTGGGTTCGGGTCCCCAGCTCCGGAAAAAAAAAAAAAAAAAGAACTGAGCTTGAGCTGACTGGGCGCCTGCGCGTTGCACACATGATTGAGATTCACTGTCAAACAAACTATGAACATGGGCTGTTGCACATTGTGCCTTGATTTAACAGTAATGTCTGAGCACAAGAGGACTTTGCAGTGCATACATGAACCTCAGGGTCTGTCAACCCCGAGCACTGGTGTTCTAATGTTCCAGCCTCACTATCTCAGGGAGAAGAAAATCTGCCAAAAAAGAGAATGCTGTCAGACTCTCTGTGCCTGACGAAGAACAAAAACGGATGGTTACAGTGTACAAGTTCGCAGCTCGCAGCTGACAAGACCTTGAAGCCCACTCCGGTGCCTGCAGTGGCCTCAACGCCTTCCTCAGTCACCACCAGGAACGATCTGTGCAGGAAGTTCTGGGTTTGCAGCCCGGAGTGCGCAGACATTCCCGAGTAGTCCGCATGCTCACTGAAGGCACTGTGAATGCCCACAGCTTCCAGCGTGGGTTGCAGATCATAGGTTTCCTCCACCTTCAAGCGGGGAAGGCGCAAGTCCACCTTCCTTTGCTTCAGTTGTCCGGGGCTGGTCCACTCTACCAACTTCTCAGGAGATAGTTTATCGATTATCTACAGTTGGAAAGGGAAATCCAAGAACACTTCAAAAGCCTCACACTGGCTTGAATCATCCAGAAAGCTGATTCTAATAATAAAGGCAGACTCTCCATCTCACTCTGTTGTCTACATAAAAATCCCTGTATTATATTATTTCTATATAGCATGGAGTGAATCTTTCAAACTAAAAACAAGGCATTTCAAATTCTGTTCTCCTCTAGTTTCTCCAAATATGTGAATATATACAGTCACAATGGATATCTAGTTTTTAATGTATTTAACCTTTTTCATTAAGTCTCCCATAAACGGATAACGTAACATAATACTTCTGTCAAGTCCCTAAGTGTTAGTCGACAGTCAACATTATTTATTCACCTTACATAAATCTAATAAGTATGAAGCCTCATAAAATATGATGAAAAATTCTGCAGATAGAAAATTAACAATTACTATAAATTTCAAATTAGGCATCCCAGTGTATTCAGCGTTGAAATTGAAATTGCTGATTTGACTAACAAAGCTGGTTTTCATCTTGTGAAACTTCCTTAGAGTGATACCCAGAAAGAGGTCCCTGTACGCATGTGTACCTACGTGCGTGCGTGCTTGCGTGTAAAACTCCAATGCACGTCCCATTTTACTCCACAATATTATTCAACGTACAAAGCTAGCAACATTCCACAGCATATATTAAATTCAGTGAGTGCCCTCCACGAATGCTAGGCTGCACTTCCCTAGTCATAGAAAAATGCTACATATTATGCCCCAGAGGCTCTGGGACAGAAGCCTTCCAGTTTCCATCTGTGCTGAAGCTGACCATATGCCACAGCTCTCAACACCCAACTCCCACCAAGAGAGAGCTGGTCTCCCAGGAGTGCTGACACACCTGAGAACACAAGTAAGCCCACCACTTCTGCTCAAATACCTGGCCCAAGAGGGACCTGCCTAGAGCCCTTAGGACACAGGAACCGAGGAGCAGCCTGGGTCAGGATCCATCAGGTTTCCATCTGTGCCCGGAGCTGACCCTGTTCCACAGCTCTCCATACCCAAATCCCACCTGGAGAGAGCTGGTCTCCCAGGAGTGCTGACACACGGGCTCACAGGAGGGACAAGACACTGTCAGAAACAGGAAAACTGGCTAACACAAGAGATAACCAGATGGTGAAAGGCAAGTGCAAGGACCTAAGCAACACAAACCAAGGCCACTTGACATCATCAGAACCAGTTGGCCCACCACAGCCAGCCGTGAATACTCCAACACACAGGGAAAGCAAGATTCTGGTTTAAAATCGCATGTCATGATGATGAAAGAGAACCTTTAGAAGGACATAAATAACTCCCTTAAAGAAATATAGGACAACACAGGTAAACAGGTAGAAGCCCTAAAGGAGGAAACACAAAAACCCCTAAAAGAATTACAGGAAAACACAGTCAAACAGGTAAAGGAATTGAGCAAAAATATCCAGGATCTAAAAGTGGAAATAGAAACAATAAAAAAAATCACAAAGGGAGACAACTCTGGAGATAGAAAACCTAGGAAAGAACCTGAGGGAAACAGACCGGATAAACAGTTCTCTGCACCCAAATCCCGTGGGAGGGAGAGCTGAACCTTCAGAAAGGCAGACAAGCCTGGGAAACCAGAAGAGACTGCTCTCTGTACATACATCTCGGACGCCAGAGGAAAACACCAAAGGCCATCTGGAACCCTGGTGCACTGAAGCTCCCGGAAGGGGCGGCACAGGTCTTCCTGGTTGCTGCCGCTGCAGAGAGCCCGTGGGCAGCACCCCGCGAGCAAACTTGAGCCTCGGGACCACAGGTAAGACCAACTTGTCTGCTGCAAGAGAGCTGCCTGGTGAGATCGGGACACACAGAGGCAGAGTTCATCTAGGACCGGGCACGTCCTATGTTTGCCGGAGGTCCCACGCCCGCGGATCCTGGCCCGCAGCAGCTCTCTGCTCCCAGACCCTGTGGGAAAGAGACCTCACTGCCTGATCAGGTGGGCACTCCTGAGGCTGCAGAGCGGAAGACACCACCAACACTGCCCACCCCTGCCCACATCCCTGGCCCAAGAGGAAACTGTATAAGGCCTCTGGGCTCCCGTGGGGGAGGGCCCAGGAGCGGCAGGACCCCTGCCTGAGACTCCGCTGGTACCTGAAGGAAACAGACCAGATAAACAGTTCTCTGCACCCAAATCCCGTGGGAGGGAGAGCTAAACATTCAGACAGGCAGACAAGCCTGGGAAACAGGAAGAGACTGCTCTCTGTGCACACATCTCGGACACCAGAGGAAAACACCAAAGGCCATCTGGAACCCTGGTGCACTGAAGCTCCCGGAAGGGGCGGCACAGGTCTTCCTGGTTGCTGCCGCTGCAGAGAGCCCGTGGGCAGCACCCCAAGAGCGAACTTGAGCCTCGGGACCACAGGTAAGACCAACTTTTCTGCTGCAAGAAAGCTGCCTGGTGAACTCAAGACACAGGCCCACAGGAACAGCTGAAGACCTGTAGAGAGGAAAAACTACACGCCCGAAAGCAGAACACTCTGTCCCCATAACTGACTGAAAGAGAGGAAAACAGATCTACAGCACTCCAGACACACAGGCTTATAGGACAGTCTAGCCACTGTCAGAAATAGCAGAACAAAGTAACACTAGAGATAATCTGATGGTGAGAGGCAAGCGCAGGAACCCAAGCAACAGAAACCAAGACTACATGCCATCATCGGAGCCCAATTCTCCCACCAAAACAAACATGGAATATCCAAACACACCAGAAAAGCAAGATCTAGTTTCAAAATCATATTTGATCATGATGCTGGAGGACTTCAAGAAAGACATGAACACACTTAGGGAAACACAGGAAAACATTAATAAACAAGTAGAAGCCTACAGAGAGGAATCGCAAAAATCCCTGAAAGAATTCCAGGAAAACACAATCAAACAGTTGAAGGAATTAAAAATGGAAATAGAAGCAATCAAGAAAGAACACATGGAAACAACCCTGGATATAGAAAACCAAAAGAAGAGACAAGGAGCTGTAGATACAAGCTTCACCAACAGAATTCAAGAGATGGAAGAGAGAATCTCAGGAGCAGAAGATTCCATAGAAATCATTGACTCAACTGTCAAAGATAATGTAAAGCGGAAAAAGCTACCGGTCCAAAACATACAGGAAATCCAGGACTCAATGAGAAGATCAAACCTAAGGATAATAGGTATAGAAGAGAGTGAAGACTCCCAGCTCAAAGGACCAGTAAATATCTTCAACAAAATCATAGAAGAAAACTTCCCTAACCTAAAAAAAGAGATACCCATAGGCATACAAGAAGCCTACAGAACTCCAAATAGATTGGACCAGAAAAGAAACACCTCCCGTCACATAACTGTCAAAACACCAAACGCACAAAATAAAGAAAGAATATTAAAAGCAGTAAGGGAAAAAGGTCAAGTAACATATAAAGGCAGACCTATCAGAATCACACCAGACTTCTCGCCAGAAACTATGAAGGCCAGAAGATCCTGGACTGATGTCATACAGACCCTAAGAGAACACAAATGCCAGCCCAGGTTACTGTATCCTGCAAAACTCTCAATTAACATAGATGGAGAAACCAAAATATTCCATGACAAAACCAAATTTACACAATATCTTTCTACAAATCCAGCACTACAAAGGATAATAAATGGTAAAGCCCAACATAAGGAGACAAGCTATACCCTAGAAGAAGCAAGAAACTAATCGTCTTGGCAACAAAACAAAGAGAAAGAAAGCAAACAAACATAACCTCACATCCAAATATGAATAAAACGGGAAGCAATAATCACTATTCCTTAATATCTCTCAATATCAATGGGCTCAACTCCCCAATAAAAAGAAATAGATTAACAAACTGGATACGCAACGAGGACCCTGCATTCTGCTGCCTACAGGAAACACACCTCAGAGACAAAGACAGACACTACCTCAGAGTGAAAGGCTGGAAAACATCTTTCCAAGCAAATGGTCAGAAGAAGCAAGCTAGAGTAGACATTCTAATATCAAATAAAATCAATTTTCAACTAAAAGACATCAAAAAAGATAAGGAAGGACACTTCATATTCATCAAAGGAAAAATCCACCAAGATGAACTCTCAATCCTAAATATCTATGCCCCAAATACAAGGGCACCTACATATGTAAAAGAAACCTTACTAAAGCTCAAAACACTCATTGGACCTCACACAATAATAGTGGGAGATTTCAACACCCCACTCTCTTCAATGGACAGATCATGGAAACAGAAATTAAACAGAGATGTAGACGGACTAAGAGAAGTCATGAGCCAAATGGACCTAACGGATATTTATAGAACATTCTATCCTAAAGCAAAAGGATATACCTTCTTCTCAGCTCCTCATGGTACTTTCTCCAAAATTGACCATATAATTGGTCAAAAAACGGGCCTCAACAGGTACAGAAAGATAGAAATAATCCCATGCGTGCTATTGGACCACCACGACCTAAAACTGGTCTTCAATAACAATCAAGGAAGAATGTCCACATATACTTGGAAATTGAACAATGCTCTACTCAATGATAACCTGGTCAAGAAAGAAATAAAGAAAGAAATTAAAAACTTTTTAGAATTTAATGAAAATGAAGGTACAACATACCCAAACTTATGGGACACAATGAAAGCTGTGCTAAGAGGAAAACTCATAGCGCTGAGTGCCTGCAGAAAGAAACAGGAAAGAGCATATGTCAGCAGCTTGACAGCACACCTAAAAGCTCTAGAACAAAAAGAAGCAAATACACCCAGGAGGAGTAGAAGGCAGGAAATAATCAAACTCAGAGCTGAAATCAACCAAGTAGAAACAAAAAGGACCATAGAAAGAATCAACAGAACCAAAAGTTGGTTCTTTGAGAAAATCAACAAGATAGATAAACCCTTAGCCAGACTAACGAGAGGACACAGAGAGTGCGTCCAAATTAACAAAATCAGAAATGAAAAGGGAAACATAACAACAGATTCAGAGGAAATTCAAAAAATCATCAGATCTTACTATAAAAACCTATATTCAACAAAACTTGAAAATCTTCAGGAAATGGACAATTTCCTAGACAGATACCAGGTACCGAAGTTAAATCAGGAACAGACAAACCAGTTAAACAACCCCATAACTCCTAAGGAAATAGAAGCAGTCATTAAAGGTCTCCCAACCAAAAAGAGCCCAGGTCCAGACGGGTTTAGTGCAGAATTCTATCAAACCTTCATAGAAGACCTCATACCAATATTATCCAAACTATTCCACAAAATTGAAACAGATGGATCACTACCGAATACCTTCTACGAAGCCACAATTACTCTTATACCTAAACCACACAAAGACACAACAAAGAAAGAGAACTTCAGACCAATTTCCCTTATGGATATCGACGCAAAAATACTCAACAAAATTCTGGCAAACCGAATCCAAGAGCACATCAAAACAATCATCCACCATGACCAAGTAGGCTTCATCCCAGGCATGCAGGGATGGTTTAATATACGGAAAACCATCAACGTGATCCATTATATAAACAAACTGAAAGAACAAAACCACATGATCATTTCATTAGACGCTGAGAAAGCATTTGACAAAATTCAACACCCCTTCATGATAAAAGTCCTGGAAGGAATAGGAATTCAAGGCCCATACCTGAACATAGTAAAAGCCATATACAGCAAACCAGTTGCTAACATTAAACTAAATGGAGAGAAACTTGAAGCAATCCCACTAAAATCAGGGACTACACAAGGCTGCCCACTCTCTCCCTACTTATTCAATATAGTTCTTGAAGTTCTAGCCAGAGCAATCAGACAACAAAAGGAGGTCAAGGGGATACAGATCGGAAAAGAAGAAGTCAAAGTATCACTATTTGCAGATGATATGATAGTATATTTAAGTGATCCCAAAAGTTCCACCAGAGAACTACTAAAGCTGATAAACAACTTCAGCAAAGTGGCTGGGTATAAAATTAACTCAAATAAATCAGTTGCCTTCCTCTATACAAAAGAGAAACAAGCTGAGAAAGAAATTAGGGAAATGACACCCTTCATAATAGACCCAAATAGTATAAAGTACCTCGGAGTGACTTTAACAAAGCAAGTAAAAGATCTGTACAATAAGAACTTCAAGACACTGAAGAAGACCTCAGAAGATGGAAAGATCTCCCATGCTCATGGATTGGCAGGATTAATATAGTAAAAATGGCCATTTTACCAAAAGCAATCTACAGATTCAATGCAATCCCCATCAAAATACCAATCCAATTCTTCAAAGAGTTAGACAGAACAATTTGCAAATTCATCTGGAATAACAAAAAACCCAGGATAGCTAAAGCTATCCTCAACAATAAACGGACTTCAGGGGGAATCACTATCCCTGAACTCAAGCAGTATTACAGAGCAATAGTGATAAAAACTGCATGGTATTGGTACAGAGACAGACAGATAGACCAATGGAATAGAATTGAAGACCCAGAAATGAACCCACACACCTATGGTCACTTGATTTTTGACAAAGGAGCCAAAACCATCCAATGGAAAAAAGATAGCATTTTCAGCAAATGGTGCTGGTTCAACTGGAGGGCAACATGTAGAAGAATGCAGATCGATCCATGCTTATCACCCTGTACAAAGCTTAAGTCCAAGTGGATCAAGGACCTCCACATCAAACCAGACACACTCAAACTAATAGAAGAAAAACTAGGGAAGCATCTGGAACACATGGGCACTAGAAAAAATTTCCTGAACAAAACACCAATGGCTTACGCTCTAAGATCAAGAATCGACAAATGGGATCTCATAAAACTGCAAAGCTTCTGTAAGGCAAAGGACACTGTGGTTAGGACAAAACGGCAACCAACAGATTGGGAAAAGATCTTTACCAATCCTACAACAGATAGAGGCCTTATATCCAAAATATACAAAGAACTCAAGAAGTTAGACGGCAGGGAAACAAATAACCCTATTAAAAAATGGGGCTCAGAGCTAAACAAAGAATTCACAGCTGAGGAATACCGAATGGCGGAGAAACACCTAAAGAAATGTTCAACATCTTTAGTCATAAGGGAAATGCAAATCAAAACAACCCTGAGATTTCACCTCACACCAGTGAGAATGGCTAAGATCAAAAACTCAGGGGACAACAGATGCTGGCGAGGATGTGGAGAAAGAGGAACACTCCTCCATTGTTGGTGGGATTGCAAACTGGTACAACCATTCTGGAAATCAGTCTGGAGGATCCTCAGAAAATTGGACATTGAACTGCCTGAGGATCCAGCTATACCTCTCTTGGGCATATACCCAAAAGATGCCCCAACATATAAAAAAGACACGTGCTCCACTATGTTCATTGCAGCCTTATTTATAATAGCCAGAAGCTGGAAAGAACCCAGATGCCCTTCAACAGAGGAATGGATACAGAAAATGTGGTACATCTACACAATGGAATATTACTCAGCTATCAAAAACAACGAGTTTATGAAATTCGTAGGCAAATGGTTGGAACTGGAAAATATCATCCTGAGTGAGCTAACCCAAACACAGAAAGACATACATGGTATGCACTCACTGATAAGTGGCTATTAGCCCAAATGCTTGAATTACCCTAGATGCCTAGAACAAATGAAACTCAAGACAGATGATCAAAATGTGAATGCTTCACTCCTTCTTTAAAAGGGGAACAAGAATACCCTTGGCAGGGAATAGAGAGGCAAAGATTAAAACAGACACAGAAGGAACACCATTCAGAGCCTGCCCCACATGTGGCCCATACATATACAGCCATCCAATTAGACAAGATGAATGCAGCAAAGAAGTGCAGGCCGACAGGAGCCGGATGTATATCGCTCCTGAGAGACACAGCCAGAATACAGCAAATACAGGGGCGAATGCCAGCAGCAAACCACTGAACTGAGAACGGGACCCCTGTTGAAGGAATCAGAGAAAGAACTCGAAGAGCTTGAAGGAGCTTGATACCCCTTATGAAGAACAATGCCAGTCAACCAGAGCTTCCAGGGACTAAGCCACTACCTAAAGACTATACATGGACTGACCCTGGACTCTGACCTCATAGGTAGCAATGAATATTCTAGTAAGATCACCAGTGGAAGGGGAAGCCCTTGGTCCTGCTAAGACTGAACCCCCAGTGAACGTGATTGTTGGGGGGAGGGCAGTAATGGGGGGAGGGTGGGGAGGGGAACACCCATAAAGAAGGGGAGGGGGAGGGATTAGGGGGATGTTTGCCTGGAAACCGGGAAAGGGAATAACACTCGAAATGTAAATAAGAAACACTCAAGTTAATAAAAAAAAAAAAAAGAAAACCTAGGAAAGAGATCAGGAATCATAGATGCAAGCATCACCAACAGAATACAAGAGATAGAAGAGAGAATGTCAGGGTCAGAGGATACCATAGAAAACATCGACACAACTGTCTAAGAAAATGCAAAATGCAAAAAAGCTCCTGACCCAAAACATGCAGGAAATCTAGAACAC
The DNA here is from genome assembly GCF_021556685.1 of Rattus norvegicus. Lineage (NCBI taxonomy): Eukaryota > Metazoa > Chordata > Mammalia > Rodentia > Muridae > Rattus > Rattus norvegicus. The sequence goes on along the minus strand of NC_141546.1, from coordinate 23,424,194 downwards.
AATGAGAAGATCAAACCTAAGGAAAATAGGTATAGAAGACAGTGAAGACTCCCAACTTAAAGGGCCAGTAAATTTCTGCAACAAAATTGTAGAAGAAAATTTCCCTAAAGAGATGCCCATACTAAGAGAGACCCTGGACTCTGACCTCATAGGTAGCAATGAATATCCTAGTAAGAGCACCAGTGGAAGGGGAAGCCCTGGGTCCTGCTAAGACTGAACCCCCAGTGAACTAGATTGTTGGGGGGAGGGCAACAAAGGGGGGAGCATGGGGAGGGGAACACCCATAAAAAAGGGGAGGGGGAGGGGGATGTTTGCCCGAAAACTGGGAAAGGGAATAACACTCGAAATGTATATAAGAAATACTCAAGTTAATTAAAAAAAAAGAGAGAGAGATGCCCATAAACATACAAGAAGCCTACAGAACTCCAAATAGATTGGCTCAAAATAAAAGATTCCTCCTCTTACATAATAGTCAAAACACTAAATGCACAAAACAAAGAAAGAATACTAAAATCAGTAAGGGAAAAAGGTCAAGTAACATATAAATGCATACCTATCGGAATTATACCAGACTTCTCAACTGAGACTATATCATACAGACCCTAAGAGAACACAAATGCCAGCCCAGGTTACTATACCCAGCAAAACTCTCAATTAACATAGATGGAGAAACCAAGATATTCCATGACAAAACCAAATTTACATAACATCTTTCTACAAATCCAGCCCTACAAAGGATAATAGATGGAAAACTCCAACACAAAGAGGGAAACTACACCCTATAATAAGCAAGAAAGTAATCTTTTTTCAACTAACCCAAAAGAAGATAGCCACACAAACATAATTCCACCTGTAACAACAAAGGTAGCAGGAAGCAACAATCACTATTCCTTAACATCTCTTAACATCAATGGACTCAGTTCCTCAGTAAAAAGACATAGACTAATGAACTGGATACGTAAACAGGACACATTTTTGCTATATAGAGGAAATGTGCCTCAGTGATAGAGACAGACACTACCTCAGAGTAAAAGGCTGGGAAAAATTTTTCCAAGCAAATGGTGCCAAGAAACAAGTTGGAGTAGCCCTTCTAATAAAGTTGACTTTCAACCAAAAGTTATCAAAAAAGATAAGGAAGAAGGACATTTCATACTCATCAAAGAAAAAAAATCTGCCAATATGAACTTTCAATTCTGAACACCTATGCTCCAAATTCAAGGACACCCACATTCATAAAAGAAACTTTACTAAAGCTCAAAGCACACATTGCACCTCACACAATAATAGTGGGAGATTTCAACACCCCACTTTCATCAAAGGACAGATCATGAAAACAGAAACTCAAGAGGGACACTGAAAATAACAAGTTAGGAAACAAATGGATTTAACAGACATCTATAGAACATTTCATTCTAAAACAAAAGAATATACCTTCTTCTCTGCACCTCATGTAACCTTTTCCAAAATTGACCATATAATCAGTCAAAAAAAAAAAAAAACCAGGCCTTAACAGATATAAGAAGATTGAAATAATCCTACGCATCCTATCAGAACACACATGCCAGGAACTAAGACTGGTCTCCAATAACAACAAAAACAACAGAAAAAACACATGTATATGAAAGCTAAACTATGCTCTACTCAATGATAACTTGGTTAAGGAAGAAATAAAGAAAGAAATTAAAGACTTTTTAGAATTTAATGAAAATGAAGGTGCAACATACCCAAACTTATGGGACATAATGAAAGCTGTGCTAAGAGGAAAACTCATAGCTCTGAGTACCTCCAAAAAGAAACAGGAGAGAGCATACACTAGCAGATTGGCAGCACCCCTGAAAGTTCTAGAACAAAAAGAAGCAAATACATTCAAGAGGAGTAGATGGCTGGAAATAATCAAACTCAGGGCTGAAATCAACTAAAAAATTAATAAATAAATAAATAAATAAATAAATAAATAAATAAATAAATAAATAAAAAGGAAACAAAGAATCAAAAAAATAAACCCTTAGCCAGACTAACCGGAGAGTACAGAGACAGTATCCAAATTAACAAAATCAGAAATGAAAAGGGAGACATAACAACAGAAACTGAGGAAATTTGAAAAATCATTACATCCTACTACAAAAGCCTATACTCAACAAAACTGGAAAATCTGGGTGAAATGGACAATTTTCTAGATAGATACCAGGTACCAGAGTTAAATCATGATCAGATAAACCATCCAAACAATCCCATAACCCCTAAAGAAATAGAAGTCATTTAAAGTCTCCCAACCAGAAAAGAAAGAAAGAAAGAAAGAAAGAAAGAAAGAAAGAAAGAAAGAAAGAAAGAAAGAAAGAAAGAAAAGAAAAGAAAAGAAAGAAAAGAAAGAAAAGAAAAGCCAAGAACCAGATGGGTTTAATGCAGAACTATTCTCAACAATAAAAAGAACTTCTGGGGTAATCACCATTCCTGATGTCAAACTGTATTACAGAGCAATCGTGATAGAAAAGAAAAAAAAAAAAAAAGACCCTGCATGGTATTGGCTCAGAATGGATGCTTCAATCCTCCTTAGAAACGGGAACAAAATAATCAAGGGAAGTAGAGAGTGGGAGAGACTTAGGAAGAAGGAAGGAGGGGGAGTGGAAAAAGAGGGGCAGAATCAGGTATAAAGGAGTTATGAGAAGGTGTGGAGGAGCTGAAGGGGCCTTATCTGGCATCAGTGGGAGGGGAGGCCCTTGGTCCTATGAAGGCTTGATGCCCAGTGTAGAGCAATGCTATGACAGTGAGGTGGGAGTTAAGGGGGTGGGGGGAAGCATCCTCATAGAAACAGGGTAAGGAGAGATGAGATGGGGGGTTGCAGGGTGGAAAGGGGATAACATTTGAAATGTAAATAAATAAAATATCCAATTTAAGGAAGGAAGGAAGGAAGGAAGAAAGGAAGGAAGGAAGGAAGGAAGGAAGGAAGGAAGGAAGGAAGGAAGGAAGAGAAAAAAGAGAAAAGAAAAGAAAAAAGAAAAAAGCTAATTTAATACTAATAATACTCAGTAACAAAGAAGTTTGGGAGATTAATGTTTGGAAAAAACTTACAAAATAAGTATTTGGAGCAACACCTTCCTGGTGTGTCCAAAACACAAAACAGTAGCCTTGACACTGTTTTGAAAAAGAAGAGAGTTGGACCTAAGTCAAGAATAAGGATCAAAAGAAATCTTAAATTCAAAATCCAAGGGTTTGCTGAGCTGCATGCAAAATCTTTTAATTCATAGATATATAGTTTTCCAGGCGAAATGTTGTGTTATTCAACAGAGATCAGCTGGTAATCATTTCACGAAGTGAGAAATACTTCCCAAGTGTCACAGCCAGGTACCAAATGTTCAGAAGCCTTGTTTCCAGGTTCACTGAGTAAAGGCAATGCAACACAGAATGACAGAAAATGGTATAGACCAGAAGATGCCAAGGTTTACGGTTTACCTTCTCTAGGCCATCTATGTCATTGGGCAGAAGCACGAACATGCTGAAATCACTGTTTTTATATGGAATCCCCACAATTTTGGCCTGCAGGTCCTCTAAGAGGGTGAAGCTGAAGGAGCTGCACTGGGCCATCATCTGCACAGGTTTGCTTATGTTCTTCAACAGATAAACAGAAACAAAGTTGTTAAAATCAAAGTCATATGGCGCCCAAGTAGCCCGTGGAAATAATACAACCTCACACAGTGCCAAAAGCCTGAGTAACTGAATAAGCACTTGGCCAAGTGACATTAGACTGTACCTGTCAGATATAAGCAGACATAGATGAAGAACCATACCTTGTTCAGCCAGAAGTCCTCCTCCTTGGTATGTTCTTTCTTAAATTCTCTGTCCCACAGGCCTTTAAAATAAACTGTATTTATCAGCACCAGTTTGGTGGAGCTGTTCAGAGAGCCTTCAGGAAACAGGTCCTTGACTTTTTCTGGGAAAAATAAAGGAACAGAAAAGACTGGTAATCATGAACCATGTGTGTGGCCCATGGGGATGCGGATGAACTTGGCTAATCCTTAACACTGTAGCCAAGTGAACACCTGAGGGACCTTGCTCACCAAGGATTTGCTGGCAGGATCAGTGGGAAGTTTCTCATATTGCCTGTTTCCATACAGTTGTGCTTAGTACAAACTGAGGCAACTTATTTACACTCTTGTGCCTCAGTTTCCATATTTATAAAATAGAAATATGACCTGCTTCATGAGGTTGTTGAAATGAATAAATAAATGGTTTAGTATATGTGAACCTGTGATCACTACCTGGCATTTCCTAATCACTCAGTTTGGTTATTTATTCTGATCTATTGAATAGAATCCTCGCGGCTGTGGTTTGCAAGTTACTTATTTTGTTAGAAACAGAATTTGTGGTATATATTTGATATGGGGTGCTTGCCTATGCACCCCAAAGTCCAACATCAGATTGCCTTCCACCATCACATTCCCCCTTGACAGAGATGTTTCCTGAACCTGGAGCTCAGCACTTCAAGTAAGCTAGCTGGCTAGCAAGTGTTGACCTCTTTCCACCCTGCAACCCACAATGCTAATCACAGACCCACCCCACTGTCCTGAGCTTTGGCATGGGCTCTGGAGATCTGAACCCTGTTATTTCTGCTATGTAGGTGTCTCCTCAGTCCCAGAAATTTATATTTTGGATTTTTGTTCAGTTCGCACCATACTAAATACTGAAAAATTCTGTTCAGCTAACTTCTCAGTATACTCCTATTTTCTGATTACTTTAATTTTCTTTCCCTAGATAAAATACTAAGAAGAATGTTCACTGAGAGGACAGATTTCATTAATAGAGGTAATAGAAAATGGATGATATTACCTATCGCTCCCCAAAGAGGATTTCCATCTTAATTTTTCTTATATGTCTGATTTATAACAGAATGAGGAGAGAAGGATTGGGGAGGGATTCCTCAAATCTTATACCATGGAAGGTTCTGAAGGTTTAATCATTTCTACAAGATGTCCACGTGTGAAAGAGACCCAAGCGACCCTAGCTGTTGGCAGCAGACGGGTCCTAGTGGAAGAGCTGTGTGCACCTCACTTGACAAAGGAAGTGGAAATCCTCTACGCCATTTTCACTTAGGGCCCCAGACTCAGAGAGAAAGTCTGTGGTACAGTGAATAAACTAAAGGCAAGCATGGCGCCAACCCTGAGACAGCAAAGGAACTATGAGTCACAGTCTGTGCAAACAACTCCCCACCATCAAATCTCTCCACATATGCCGAGTCCATTCTGTCCGCTGCAGTGCCCTAGCCAACCTTTATGCTTATCCTTGGCTGTACAATTCTGTCAAACCCATCCCTAGCTTCTTCCAAAGCTTATCCATCTGGCATCTGTGTGGCATCAAGCCCAAGACTTTGGTCACAGCCAGTGATTCTTGCTGAAAACCCAATTCATACCTACCATTTGTTTGGCTTTCAACCCAGGAATTAATCTTCTTTCGACTTTCATCTGCAGCATTTACAAAATCAACAGGCTCCAGAGATGCATGGTAATATTTTTCAACATAATCTATGTATTTCTTTAGGAAAGAAATTGAATAATTTATGTATTAAGCACAAATGCCTGTTAATAAATGTCTCTTAGGAGAACTAATATAAAAACCTCGATTTTTACGTCCTGAGAAAAATGTTTCTCATTCCCTGCCCCATGCATGGTCATTCATGTGCAATACGATTAAAGAAAAATCCAGGTACAGACTCCGAAGACTAAAAGAGGAACTGCTTGTCTGGAAAGCAGGCTAGAAATACTAGTGAAATAGTCCCATGGTAAGTGGCCAACATGGCAGCATGGCACCGGACTCAGTCCTAACAGGAATATTGGCCATTTGTTGCTACCCCTTAAAGATGTGGCAAACACAGCAGAACTTACTTGAAGGAAGAGGTATGTTCTTTCTCCATACAGCCGGTTGCTTATGATTAGGTCATAATCTTTAGTAGGTTTGCTTATTTCAGTCAAGAGCTTTTGGAATTGATGATGTATTTCTTCTGTTTTCTCAATCTTGAAAATCAAGACAAAAACCTCAGTGGGTTATCTTGACAGAAGCAAGCCTAGATTCTCTTGCAAAAGAATCTGGTTACAGCCTTTCCCCTGGTGAGCAAATTTGAGGAAAGAATAGAGATGCCCATTGGTCCCTGGATGTCATTTGGCATTCTGCCTAGCCGGATGCAAGCCATAACCAACCTCAGCTGCACAGAGCAGCTTTCCTCACAGCCCCAACACCACAGATCTGTATTTTCTGATCTAGTCCGCACTCTGGGTCTGAAATGTAACTGCTCACTAAGTGCTTCCTGCATTTGGTTTTATCTATTGGTAGGCTCTAAACATTTCAAAAAGGTAAGTGGTTTCCCAGATAATTCCACTAACACTTGCATACTTATTTCTGTTTTAAATAGTGGATAGTAAAAGTAAATCCTTGATGAAGCAAGTCATCATTTATCAGAGCTACAAATTAAACGAAAATGAAAATTTTCCCTTTTTTTTGAAAAAAGAAAACCAAAGTCTTCTAGATATCATCTGTAGGGTGTACCGGGTTTCTGATTGTAGTATAGCGTAGCCACTGCAAGGCAGCATTGTGGGAGCCAGAACCCCCATTAGAACGGAGCAGAGATCATCTCACGACCTACTGAGCGGGCCCTGATTGCTTCAATTCACAGAGGATACAAGGAGTTGCACTTTAGTTTTCAAGGGACAACCTATCCCTGATTCCACACGAGAATGGAAAAGCCATTTTCTTGTACAATACAATGCCTAAATGTTTATTTGATTCACCATTGTATCTCTTATTTCCATTTCTCATGCTACAACTGCCTACCACAGCTCGAGAAAAAAATAGACAGCTGAATTATGCAAATGATTAATAAGTATTTGAAAACATTCAAATTGAAAATGTGTCCACAGTGTTCTGGCAGTCTCTGCAGAGGTGAATTTGACATTTGATGCCTCCTTGCTGTTAAGAAACTTTAAGTGGCTAGCAATCAGTTGTTGATAGCTTTGGTTGATTGGGACATGCAGTGAACCAGTTCATGTATCACACCCTTTGCCATTTAAGAATTTAATGCTCATTAATTTTCTCAGTGAGCCATTTGTGACTAAGATGACCTACAAATAATGGAAAAGAAGAAAAGCCTGTTTTCAAACAGGTTTGGGGTTTAGTACACTATCCTGGTATTCTAGGAGGTCACAGCCAAAAACATAAAAGTGGCCTGGAGTTGGTAAAAATCCCAAGATCTTGTTCCAGAAGTAAGAAAATATCCTCATCACAAAACTGACAACATCACAGGCTTCCTTATATCCCCAAGATGATCAACTACGTGCAGGATCGTATTTCAAAATCTGACTTTATCAGTCTTCACTGTGTTCCCAAGATCATTAGCCATGATGTTCCAAAACTATAAACTGCTAAAAACAAGTCCCAAATCAAAACTCATGGGAAAATAGCAACAGCTGCAGCAGCGATACAGACATTTCGATCAGCATCTCCAGATATTCACACCACTGCTTGGATGGGAAAAAATCACCATATTCCTACATGGAGGATCTCGGTCCTTGAAAACACATTTAAAAGAAAGCATCTTCAACAAATGATGCTGGTACAAACCAGGTGTCTGTGCATAGAAAAATACAAATAGATCAATACTTACCACCCTGCACTAAACTCAAGTCCAAATGGAACAAAGACCTCAACATAAGGCCAGATACACTGAACCTGACAGAAGAGAACATGAGGAACAACCTTTAACGTATTGGCACAGGAGACAACTTCCTGAACAGAACACCAACAGCTCGGGCACTAAAGTCAACAATCAAACAATGGGACTTCGCTAAACTGAAAAGCTTCTATAAAGAAAAAGACCCCTGTCAAAGGGACAGAACAGTAACCTACAGGATGAGAAAAGTTCGTCACCAACCCCATATCTGACAGAAGGCTGATATTCAAATCATATGAAGAACTCAAGAAACTAGACATCAAGAAAACAAACAAACAAATAATACAAATAAAAATGGGGTACATATCCAAACAGAATTCTCAACAAAGACATCTCTGATGGCTGAGAAGCACTTAAAGAAATATACAAGATCCTTATCCAGCAGGGAAATGCAAATCAAAATGACTTTGACATTTCATCTCACAGCTGTCAGAATTACTAAGATCAAAACTCAAGTACCAGCCAAGGATGCGGAACAAGCGAAACACTCCTCCTAGGAGTACAGTCTTGTGCAACCACTTTGAAAATTAATATGGGCTCCTCAGAAATTCCTTGGGAACCTACCTCTAGGTACAAATTACCACTCTTAGGCTTATACCCAAAGGACATTCCATCGTCGCACAAGGACACTTGATCATTTATGTTTATTATAGCATTATTCATAATATCCAGAAACTAGAAACAACCTAGATGCTCTTTAACTGAAAAATTGGATAAGGAAAATGTGCTACATTTACATGGTGGCATATTACTCAGCTGTTAAATAATGACATGGTGAAATCTGTAGGCAAATGGATGGAACTGGAAATCAGTCATCCTGAGTGTGGTAATCCAGACTCAGAAAGCTGAGTAAGCCTTGTGTTTACTGATCTCTGAATATTTGCCATTAAATAAATGATGATCAACCTATAATCTTACAATCTGTAGACTGAGAAAGGGATAGAAGAGTCTAGGGAGAACCCATGGATCTCCCTGGAAGGGGAAAGTAGAATAAATTCTACAGGTGGACTAAGGGGTAATGAGGATAGGAACAGGGGGTCAGGTGGGGAATGGGGAAATGGGGTTGAGGGAAGGAATTCAGGGAGAGACAAATGGAATTGAAGGGCACTTGGGCAGGGAGTGGAGAAAGCTAGTGCAATGAAAACATCCTAAAATATATGGTAAAGATAATTTTATCCTACTGAAGTCTGCTAATAATGGGGAGACAGAGTCCCAACTGACCATCTCTTGTCATCAAATGAAGCTTCCAGTAATGGAATTTAGTTTTTGGCTAACGGTTTCCTGTGGAAATCCCCAGACATTCCAAGCAGTTCTGGCTGGCATCAGAACCCCATTGCTGAGAGCAATGCAAAAACAATTTATTGAACATGGAGTAGCCGAGCTGCTGTCTACATGTAACCTTCTCTCCTATGTCCTTGGACAGGGAAAGTACTCTGCAGGATAACTAAAGGGAAAGGTAAACAGCAACCCGGCCATAAAACCTGTGACCTACAACCTGTCCTGCCTGCCAAATACGCTAGGGCATTATTGGCACAAAACTTGTGGAAAGCAGGGAGCCAATTTCTGATTTGACTTAAAGCTAACTCCACAAGATGGAACCCGGACCTGACACTTCTCGTGTGACCAAGAACTAGAGACCTAGGGTACAGCCAAATACTACTGCTCAAAAATAAATAAATAAATAAATAAATAAATAAATAAATAAATAGGGTCAATAAAATGACTCCTAATGTTACTCTGCTGTGCTCATAGATCAGTGCAGTATTCAGTCAGTATCAGAGAGGCTTTCTCCTGCAGCAGATGGGAACAGATACAGAGCTGATCCACAGCAGAGAAAGAGTCCTTAGAGCACATGGTTCTAAATGGAAGATCCCCATCGAATCCCTCCCATCCAAGCTCAGAAACCCTTAGGAAGAGGAGGTGGGAAAACATAAGAGCCAGAGAAGACAGAGGACACAAAAGAACAAGGCCTTCTGCATCAATCGAGCAAAGCTCATGCAAGACTGGCTGAAGAGAAAGCAAGACCTGCCCAGGATTGCACCAGCTCCCATGTGTATATGTTATGACTTCTATCTTAGCATTTTTATGGGACTCCTGAGTAGGGGAACAAATGGGTCTTTGATTCTTGTGCCTTCTCCTGGGGTTTCTTTTACCTTCCGGAATGTTGCCTTGTCTAACTTCGGCGTGATGTTTTGTTTTATTTTACTATATTTAATTCTGTTGTATTTTGTTGTTGTCTTTTAGAATAAGACATGGAAGGGTGCATGTGGAGGAACTGGGAGGAGTAAAAGGAGGCAAAACAATAACCAGGAAATACTGTATGAGCAAAAAATCTGTTTTCAATAGAAGGGGGAAAATGTTTACGAAGCAAGAGATTGTCCATAGTTTTCGGCTTAAAAGTGACTCTAGTACCTAGAAATAAATATTTGATTTACATTTAATTTAAAAGTCTAGTGTTATCAGAGAAAGAACTGGAAGAGCTTGAAGGGGCTCGAGACCCCATATGTACAACAATGCTAAGCAACCAGAGCTTCCAGGGACTAAGCCACTACCCAAAGACTGTACATGGACTGACCCTGGACTCTGACCCCATAGGTAGCAATGAATATCCTAGTAAGAGCACCAGTGGAAGGGGAAGCCCTGGGTCCTGCTAAGACTGAACCCCCAGTGAACTAGACTGTTGGGGGGAGGGCAGCAATGGGGGGAGGGTTGGGAGGGGAACACCCGTAAGGAAGGGGAGGGGGGAGGGGGATGTTTACCGGGAAACCAAAGAATTATTATTACGTATTAAATAAATTTTAAAAAAATGAAAAAAAAAGAAAATAAATAAATAAAAGTCTAGTGTTTTCATTGGAAAGTTTAGCTGTGCTGTTAGTGTTGAATTAGTGACCTAAGGATGGTGCTAAACAGTTTTCTCTGAATTCCACAGAGGAAAAAAATATGCCTGACATTAAAAAATCTGGATGATAACATTGGTGTTCTGAGCTTTTGCGCTATTATCCACTTATCAGTGTGTGCATACCATGTGTCCTTTTGTCCAGGTTGCCTCACTTAGGATGATATTTTCTAGTTCCATCCATTTGCCTAAGACTTTCATAAATGTACTAGATTTCCTATATCCATTCCTCTGTTGAAAGACATCTGAGTTCTTTCCAGCTTCTGGCTATTATAAATAAGGCTGCTATGAACATAGTGGAGCATGTGTCCTTGTTATATGGTGGGGCATCTTTTAGGCATATGCCCAGGAGTGATACAGCTGGGTCTTCAGGCAGAACCATTCCCAATTTTCTGAGAAACTACCAGATTGATTTCCAGAGTGGTTGTACCAGTTTGCAATCCCACCAAGAGTGGAGGAGTGTTCCTCTTTCTCCATATCCTCTCCAGCATCTGCTGTCACCTTAGTTTTTGGTCTTAGCCATTCTGACTGGTGTGAGGTGAAAGCTCAGGGTCATTTTGATTTGCATTTCCCCAATAACTAAGGATGTTGAACATTTCTTTAGGTGCTTCTCAGCCATTTGATATTCCTTAGTTGAGAATTCTTTAGCTCTGTACCATATTTTTAATAGGGTTATTTGATTCTTTGGAGTCAAACTTCTTGAATTTATTGTATATATTGGATATTAGCCCTCTATTGGATGTAGGATTGATAAAGATCTTTCCCCAATTTGCTGGTTGCTGGTTTTGTCCCATTGACAATGTCCTTTGCTTTACAGAAACTTTGCAGTTTTATGAGGTCCCATTTGGTACAGCATAAACCATGTGTTCTATTCAGGAAAATTTCCCCTGTGCCCATGTATTCAAAGCTCTTCCCCACATTTTCTTCTATTAGTTTGACTATATCTGGTTTTATGTGGAGTTCTTTGATCCACTTGGACTTGAGCTTTTTGTACAGGGTGGTAAGAATGGATGGATTTGCATTCTTCTACAAATTGAACCAGCACCATTTGTTGTAAATGCTATCTTTTTTCCACTGGAACCTTTGTCAAAATCAAGTAACCATAGGTGTGTGGGTTCATTTCAGGGTCTTCAATTCTATTCCAATGATCTACCTGCCTGTCTCTGTACCAATACCATGCAGTTTTATCACAATTGCTCTGTAGGACAGCTTCAGGTCAGGGATGATGATTCCCACACACATTCTTTTATTGTTGAGAATAGTTTTCACTATCCAGGTTTTTTGTTATTCCAAATGAATTTGCAAATTGCTCTTTCTTACTCCATGAAGAATTGAGTTGGAATTGCTTTTGGCAAGATGGCCATTTTTACTATTTTAATCCTGCCAATGCATGCTCACAGGTGATCTTTCAGTCTTCTCAGGTCTTCTTTGATTTTTTTCTTCAGAGACTTGAAGTTCTACCCAACCTGGGGATCTATCCCATATACAGACACTATTGTGGATGCCAAGAAGTGCATGCTGACAGGAGCCTGACACAACTGTCTCCTGAAAGGCTCTGCTAGAGCAGGACAAATACAGAGGCAGATGCTCTCAGCCAGCCATTGGATTGAGCACATGCTCCCCAATGGAGGAATTAGAGAAAGGACTGAAGGAGCTGAAGGGGTTTGTAACCCATAGGAAGAACAACAGTATCAACTAACCAGACCCCACCCTCCAAGGCTCCCAGGGACTAAACCACCAACCAAAGAGTATACATGGAGGGACCCATGACTCCAGTCATACGCATATGTAGCAGAGAATGGCTTTGTCCGGCATCAGTGGGAGGAGAGGCCCTTGCTCTTGTGAAGGCTCAGTGCCCCAGTGTAGGGTAATGTCAAGGTAGAGAGGCAGGAGTTGGAGGGTGAATGGAGGAGCACCCTCATAGAAGCAGGGGGCAGGGGATGGGATAGCGGCTTGCAAAGGGGAAAATGGGAAAGGGGATAACATTTGAAATATAAATAAAATATCCAATAAAAAATAAGAGAAAATATTTCTGAAAATTTGAAAAAAAGAAATCTGGGTAATAGAAGGGTTCTGCCATGTTATAATACAAAACTATTTTATGTCAAAAAACATAAAACTACTGCAGGATGGTTTGTCAGATGAAGTGTTTGTCACCAACAAGCCTAATGCCCTCAGCTCAAATGCTGGGACCTGAATGGTAGATGAAGGTAAGTGACTCCTGAAATGTACTGTGGAATGTATGAGTTTCTAAATCAGAAATTATAGCAAGCGAAGTTACAGAGAATAAAAGAAATCCATGATTAGACAAGCTATAGTAATTTTTTAAAAAAAATAAAGTGTTAAAACACTACCAAAGTTGTCAACTAAACCAGCTTGACAGTAGCAATAGTAGGTTCTGAAAATAGAATCTTGTAATGGCTATCAAAAAAATAAACCAAGAATTCTATACAAAGTTAAACAGTCATTCAGACATAAGCAGACTTGAATACAGTCTGATAACATCCATTATATGCAATTCATTACTAGAAGAAACACAAGGGATTGACATTCGAAAACTGGCAGAAGAGGCCTGAAAGACTCCCCAGAAAGACATGTCATGCTAACAAAATTACCTTATTCAAAGGTTCCAGTAATCCTTAAGGGAGTGTAGAGTGGCATACACTAAAATCAACAGGAAAAACAGTGAAACTCACTCACCATGGTGCCTCTTCAGCCTTCCTACGACAAAGCACCGAGACTGCCAGTGACACACAGACCCCGCACCAAGGAAAAGAGAAACTGAAGAGGGAAAGATTTGTCCAGTGCTTTGGCTTCTTTTTTTTTTTTTTTTTTTCATATTTTTTTTTTTATTAACTTGAGTATTTCTTATATACATTTCGAGTGTTATTCCCTTTCCCGGTTTCCGGGCAAACATCCCCCTCCCCCCTCCCCTTCCTTATGGGTGTTCCCCTCCCAACCCTCCCCCCATTGCCGCCCTCCCCCCATAGACTAGTTCACTGTGGGTTCAGTCTTAGCAGGACCCAGGGCTTCCCCTTCCACTGGTGCTCTTACTAGGATATTCATTGCTACCTATGGGGTCAGTGTCCAGGGTCAGTCCGTGTATAGTCTTTAGGTAGTGGCTTAGTCCCTGGAAGCTCTGGTTGCTTGGCATTGTTGTACTTTTGGGGTCTCGAGCCCCTTCAAGCTCTTCCAGTTCTTTCTCTGATTCCTTCAATAGGGGACCTATTCTCAGTTCAGTGGTTTGCTGCTGGCATTCGCCTCTATATTTGCTGTATTCTGGCTGTGTCTCTCAGGAGCGATCTACATCCGGCTCCTGTCGGTCTGCACTTCTTTGCTTCATCCATCTTGTCTAATTGGGTGGCTGTATATGTATGGGCCACATGTGGGGCAGGCTCTGAATGGGTGTTCCTTCAGTCTCTGTTTTAATCTTTGCCTCTCCCTTCCCTGCCAAGGGTATTCTTGTTCCCCTTTTAGATAAGGAGTGAAGCATTCACATTTTGATCATCCGTCTTGAGTTTCGTTTGTTCTAGGGATCTAGGGTAATTCAAGCATTTGGGCTAATAGCCACTTATCAATGAGTGCATACCATGTATGTCTTTCTGTGATTGGGTTAGCTCACTCAGGATGATATTTTCCAGTTCCAACCATTTGCCTACGAATTTCATAAACTCGTTGTTTTTGATAGCTGAGTAATATTCCATTATGTAGATGTACCACATTTTCTGTATCCATTCCTCTGTTGAAGGGCATCTGGGTTCTTTCCAGCTTCTGGCTATTATAAATAAGGCTGCGATGAACATAGTGGAGCACGTGTCTCTTTTATATGTTGAGGCATCTTTTGGGTATATGCCCAAGAGAGGTATAGCTGGATCATCAGGCAGTTCAATGTCCAATTTTCTGAGGAACCTCCAGACTGATTTCCAGAATGGTTTTACCAGTCTGCAATCCCACCAACAATGGAGGAGTGTTCCTCTTTCTCCACATCCTCGCCAGCATCTGCTGTCACCTGAGTTTTTGATCTTAGCCAATCGCACTGGTGTGAGGTGAAATCTCAGGGTTGTTTTGATTTGCATTTCCCTTATGACTAAAGATGTTGAACATTTCTTTAGGTGTTTCTCAGCCATTCGGCATTCCTCAGCTGTGAATTCTTTGTTTAGCTCTGAACCCCATTTTTTAATAGGGTTATTTATTTCCCTGCGGTCTAACTTCTTGAGTTCTTTGTATATTTTGGAAATAAGGCCTCTATCTGTTGTAGGATTGGTAAAGATCTTTTCCCAATCTGTTGGTTGCCGTTTTGTCCTAACCACAGTGTCCTTTGCCTTACAGAAGCTTTGCAGTTTTATGAGATCCCATTTGTCGATTCTTGATCTTAGAGCATAAGCCATTGGTGTTTTGTTCAGGAAATTTTTTCCAGTGCCCATGTGTTCCAGATGCTTCCCTAGTTTTTCTTCTATTAGTTTGAGTGTGTCTGGTTTGATGTGGAGGTCCTTGATCCACTTGGACTTAAGCTTTGTACAGGGTGATAAGGATGGATCGATCTGCATTCTTCTACATGTTGCCCTCCAGTTGAACCAGCACCATTTGCTGAAAATGCTATCTTTTTTCCATTGGATGGTTTTGGCTCCTTTGTCAAAAATCAAGTGACCATAGGTGTGTGGGTTCATTTCTGGGTCTTCAATTCTATTCCATTGGTCTATCTGTCTGTCTCTGTACCAATACCATGCAGTTTTTATCACTATTGCTCTGTAATACTGCTTGAGTTCAGGGATAGTGATTCCCCCTGAAGTCCTTTTATTGTTGAGGATAGCTTTAGCTATCCTGGGTTTTTTGTTATTCCAGATGAATTTGCAAATTGTTCTGTCTAACTCTTTGAAGAATTGGATTGGTATTTTGATGGGGATTGCATTGAATCTGTAGATTGCTTTTGGTAAAATGGCCATTTTTACCATATTAATCCTGCCAATCCATGAGCATGGGAGATCTTTCCATCTTCTGAGGTCTTCTTCAATTTCTTTCCTCAGTGTCTTGAAGTTCTTATTGTACAGATCTTTTACTTGCTTGGTTAAAGTCACACCGAGGTACTTTATATTATTTGGGTCTATTATGAAGGGTGTCGTTTCCCTAATTTCTTTCTCGGCTTGTTTCTCTTTTGTATAGAGGAAGGCAACTGATTTATTTGAGTTAATTTTATACCCAGCCACTTTGCTGAAGTTGTTTATCAGCTTTAGTAGTTCTCTGGTGGAACTTTTGGGATCACTTAAATATACTATCATGTCATCTGCAAATAGTGATATTTTGACCTCTTCTTTTCCGATCTGTATCCCTTTGATCTCCTTTTGTTGTCTGATTGCTCTGGCTAGAACTTCAAGAACTATATTGAATAAGTAGGGAGAGAGTGGGCAGCCTTGTCTAGTCCCTGATTTTAGTGGGATTGCTTCAAGTTTCTCTCCATTTAGTTTAATGTTAGCAACTGGTTTGCTGTATATGGCTTTTACTATGTTTAGGTATGGGCCTTGAATTCCTATTCTTTCCAGGACTTTTATCATGAAGGGGTGTTGAATTTTGTCAAATGCTTTCTCAGCATCTAATGAAATGATCATGTGGTTCTGTTCTTTCAGTTTGTTTATATAATGGATCACGTTGATGGTTTTCCGTATATTAAACCATCCCTGCATGCCTGGGATGAAGCCTACTTGATCATGGTGGATGATTGTTTTGATGTGCTCTTGAATTCGGTTTGCCAGAATTTTATTGAGTATTTTTGCGTCGATATTCATAAGGGAAATTGGTCTGAAGTTCTCTTTCTTTGTTGTGTCTTTGTGTGGTTTAGGTATAAGAGTAATTGTGGCTTCATAGAAGGAATTCGGTAGGGCTCCATCTGTTTCAATTTTGTGGAATAGTTTGGATAATATTGGTATGAGGTCTTCTATGAAGGTTTGATAGAATTCTGCACTAAACCCGTCTGGACCTGGGCTCTTTTTGGTTGGGAGACCTTTAATGACTGCTTCTATTTCCTTAGGAGTTATGGGGTTGTTTAACTGGTTTATCTGTTCCTGATTTAACTTCGATACCTGGTATCTGTCTAGGAAATTGTCCATTTCCTGAAGATTTTCAAATTTTGTTGAATATAGGTTTTTATAGTAAGATCTGATGATTTTTTGAATTTCCTCCGAATCTGTAGTTATGTCTCCCTAGTGCTTTGGCTTCTAAGGGTCTCTCTGCCTCACCTGAATTTAAGTTATAACACAAACAAGGTGCCTGTCCACTGAGCTCTGCACTGAACTAAAAGCCAACAGGTAGAGTGCAGGAGTAGCAAGTCCTAAATCTTCAGCTGCAGTGCAAACACAAGCTTCTTGCAGACAATACCAAAGAAGTGCCAGCTTGTCTTTCTGGCAGATTTTTTGCATTTCAATAATCTTATTGAAATGTATATCCCAGGCTGGTTATAGTGATGCATGTCTTAAATCTCAGCCCTCAGCCAGCAGAAGCAGGCAGACCTCTGTCAGTTGAAAATCAGCATGGCTACATAGCAAGTTTCAGGCCAACTAGAAATATATAGTAAGACCCTGTCTTTAAAAAACAAAAGAAAAAGGAAATAGAAAGGAAATGAAGGAGGAATGATGAAGAGAGACAGAGAGGAAGGGGAAGGGAGAGAGGGAAGGAAGGAGAAGGGAGGGGAGGCGAGGGAGGGGAAAAGGGAGTGGAAGAGAGGGGAAGAGAGGGGAAGAGTGGCTCTTAATAACAAGCATAGTGGCAGTTGGTTCAGTTCAGTTACCTTTGCCAACTCAAAATTAACACTTGATACTTCAAAATAATGATGTATTTTAGCCTCTTGGGAAAACTAAAAAGCTAAACACCCTCCCCCCAAAAAATCTTCATAATGATTAAAGGTAAAATACACTGTCCTTGGTGGTTTTAAAAGTTGCCGTTTATCCACAATCTAACATAAAAATTAGTTACAAGCTCTCTGAGTGCAAGCTGCTTACCCCCCTCACAGTGCCACACTGAAGGACCTCATACAGTCACTGCCAAAATGGAGAGCCCTGGACATGATGCCACTGACTCGAGGTTATAAAAGTGCCTACTTAGTATTCTTAGACACAGTACAGAAAATTCTAAGTATTCTTTTGAAATAAAATTCTTCACTAGAAATGACAGCTTTTTAATGGTACAGAGTATAAACTTCTAGAGTGCTATATATATCCTGAACATGTTAGGGAAGTAAAGCAAAATGTTTAGAAAGATAAATCATCTTGAGTTATTATCACAATAGAGACGAACTTTCCCCAATGGGATAATATTGAGGCCAGAGGTTTTGTATAAAAAATGTCTAGCATGGATATAAGAACCACCTATTTTCTAGAAATGTTAAAAATAGTCTAATGGATTTTCAGAAATTTCAACATGTGTATATTTTCCCATTATATAAAATTCTAGAAGAGTTTGGAAAGATCCCCCAGAGTCTCTGTCTGCACTCACTGGGAAAAGCCTTGGTGGCACAGTTTTCAAGTGCTGTAGACCAATAGCAGACAATGAGGAATGCCAAGACGTGGGAACTTTTAATTTAATTTAATTTAATTTAATCAAAGTAAAAATAAATCTCCAGAAACTGACCGTAAAAAAAAGAGATGCATGAATTGCCACAGAAATTTCCAAAACAATGATCATAGAATAGTCAATGAATTAAGAACTCATAAATATACAGGTGACTAAATCAAACTAATTAAATAAAACCAAGGAGAGGGTGCATAGACAAAATTATAATATTAGCAAAGAGAGAAGGGATAAAGAAAAAACCAAGCCACTTGTGGAACTAAAGAATGCAGCAGAAAGTTGGAAGAAATCAATAAAGAAATGTTCAATGAAGAATTATAGGAAAGGATGACTTCTGAAAGGAGGAGCATCCATACTCTCCAGAGATATCGCTCTGGTCATTTATGAAATACTGAAGTATCTCCTCTAAACACATGTGAGCAGCGCTGCATGGATGAGTGTGTGCACGTGATGATAGCAATTGAAAATAAGAGGCCGTGCAGCTGAGGAAGAGTTGAGGAAGTACACAGGAAGAGTTGGCGGAGGAGAGGGGACAGAATTATATAATCTACGTACTCATTTGTTACATTTTCAAAAACATTATTTCTTTATTCTTAAAAAAGTCAAACACATTAGAACATTTGGCTAAGGGGAAAAAAAAAACCACACTGTGAACCAAAAGGCTAGGCATTCAAAATTGCCAAAATAGAAGAATAAAAGGAAGAAAAGTATAGGAAAAACAGAAGTTAGCAAGAAGACTTACAAGGCATTATTAAACTGAAGTACGCACATTGTGGGAGCTTCAGATGGAAAAATTATAGACAGCATAACACATAAAACTAAGAAAATAAACAGACCTATGACCTGGCCCAGTCAGTCTTCAGTGGTAGAGTCCATGGGAAATAGCAAGGAGATAAGAAAATGAAGAGGAAAACTGAGGTCAGGGGTTTGTACAAGACATGTCTTATGCCAACAAATATATAAGAAACGCAGCATCCTATATACTGTTTTAATAGGAAAATGGGGCATAGGCCACAAAAAAAAATTAATCATGTGATATTACTCAAAGGAAACACAAGACCCAGCACAACAGCCTGGGGACTGATTACTCCAGCATCTTCAAGGGGGAAAGCCAGTCCTCAGGAACTGAAAACCGAACTCCTGCCAGGCCCTGGCCCTATCTCCAGTCCAGAACTTGCCAAGTCTGCTCTAGACAACAACACAGGACTAAATTCCTTTTCATCAGAGCCTGGGATTGGCCTGGCTCTCAACAACAATAGATATTCAGAAACTCCAAGAATTCCATCTAAGATAAAGCTACGAAGACCCCTGAAAGTCTGGAGGTTATGAAACCACACTTCATAACCACACTGTCAACAGCCATGAAAAGAGAAACGGAGAGTAACTAAACAGCTCGCTACATAGAAGGGGGCATCTATTTGACTGACGGACTTCTCAGAAGTATTATGAGAGGGTTGGTATATTATTTAAAATGTACTCAAAGAAAAGAAAAATATTTTAAAATATACTGAGAATACTATATTCAAAAGGAAAGTATTGAACTGTCCTTCAAAAGCAAGGGGGAAATTAAGACTTTCCTAATTAAATAAAAGTAGGAGGCCTGATTAAAAAGTACTGAATGGACCTTTTCAAGTTGAAATGAAAAGATGATAAGAAACTATATAAAACCTAAAACGGTCTTGAGGCAGTAAATATACAGAAAATACCAAACACTATAGTTCATAAAACAGTTTTAAATTTGGTAGAAAGAAATTTAAGAAGAGAAATCTACAGTATGAATTCATGATCTAAAAAGAGGGAAGCCGTATTTTTGGTACTGTAGAACGAAGGTTATACATAAAGCATTGCATATGGTAGATGGTGGGTGATTATCAGTTTCAAACAGCAGACTGTTATAAGGTTAAAAGTTCTGCTTATAAAAATAAGAAAGGACTCAAAACTACTCTTTAATAAGAAATCCGCTAAGTAAATGCATACCTAAGTCACATAAAAAGAAACAAAAGCAAAGGCCAAAGCAGTTTTAATCTAAATTCTACCCTGTAGGAATAATCTCTTATGCACTGTATGGAAGCATGGCCCTGTCAGTAAAATGCTGAGGGTCTGTTAGCAAAAGGCCGGAAGTACAGCTGATAATTCTGCTAAAGACAGTCAGTGGCAAGAGATTCGCCCAGGACTCTGAGGAAGCTGGACATATGAAACAGAGGAGCGGTGACTAGCCCTGTGGCACACAAAGAATAGTTTACGAGGGCTATATAAGTTCCGTGCTAGTCGGGGAACAAGCCGAGGCTTAGGAACGAGGCACTTATTCATAATGAATAAGCCTCTGAGTCATTAGGGAACTGGGGCACTGGTAGCAAAGCCCCCGGCTATACTACCCAATAAATTAGGTAGGTTTCTGAAGTATAGAAACTCATCTACAATTTCTAAACCTGCTCAAAATACAGAGAAGTGCTCCACCATAAGTGAGACTTCTTTATCACACTTTTTACCTTCCAGAGCCCAGGGACCATCAGAGAAGATTAAGAGCCAGAAGCAGAGAAGGACCACAACAAAAGTGTCTTCAGGACATAACGAGATCTCTGTACTCATGAACTCACAATAGCTGTGGTTGCCTGCTCGAGACGTACAAAAGGTTTGGGGTTCCAACATAGAGATTGGGAGAGGGTTCAGAAGCCCCAACTCCTAGCTCAGAAGCTATTGACAGTTAGTGGATTCCTCAGGAGACAAAGTCGACCTTCTTTAAGCTGCTGTCTGTGGTAGGTGAATGATAAGCCAATGGATGGCACTGTATTCATGAGCACATGGACAGAATAAAATAGACTCCATGGCTTATTTAAATTTAAAAAAGAGGAAATGAGGGCAGAAGGAAAAACTAGGAGGTGGGGGAATCTGCGAAGACTTGGAGAAAGAAGGGCTGAATATGATCAATATACTGTATACATGATAAAACATTTGAAAATTTGATAAAATATTTCATACTTAAATATGTACTAAGCCCATACTCATTTAATGAGTCTAGTGTTAGTTTGGTACTAAAACAGGACCAAAAAAGTTCAAGAAAAATACTTCTGACATGATAACATTTTTAAAAACATAAAATATTAGTAAACTACTCCATTTGATTTAAAAATACCATGACCAAGTATATTACAAATTCTGTTAAGAAAACCCATTCCAATGACATAGAAAAGTCACATGCTCACCAGTAGCAACAGAAAATAGAGACACAGATTCCCAAAAGCTGTAAGCCATAGGATTTCAAGCCTTGACTAAGGCTTTGGACAGCTGAATGAACCTACGAAATGAACCTATAACCACTATTGATAGTGATAAGTGTTGATAGAGTCTCTTTGGCAGACAGCTTAGCAGTTTTGATTAACATTTGCACATAGGTGTGAACCTCAAATGTAATACAAACTCCTTAGTTACTATGTTTTAAAGGTTAAAAAAGCAGGTGAGTAACTAAAGAAAATGTCACACATGCACAGACATATATACACAATTGAACATTAACCATTAAAAACCCTTGTCTTTTGATACAGCATGAAATAACCTAGAGAATTCTATGTTGCACGAAATGACCCAAGCATAAAAAGTAAAACACATTCCACATTGTCCTGTTCATGTGGAGCATCTGAAATTTGTTCTCACAGTAAAGACTAACCCCTATTTACCAATAGTGGGGTAGATAGAAGGAAAGAAATCAGGAGGAAATGTTGGTCAGGGAATATGTGCTTATCCTCAGAAAGAAAGGATATTTCTTTAAATCATGACTAATACAGACAAACAGACAGAGTCAGCATGTGACTTTCTAGACCCTGAAAGGAAAATTCCTTCTAGGATGAAGGAAAAATGATAAGTGGATGGGAGGAAAGGGGAAGTGGGGATCAGTGCTAAATGTGATTGTGATGGCCACACAATTGTGTAATCTTACTAAGAACCACTGAATTGTACAACTGAAATAGGTAGATTTCAGGATTAATACATGAATTATAGTTCAATAAAACAGTTTTGAAATAAGTAAAAGTAAAGACATTAAATTAACTTTAAAGATATTTTATCTTATCCAAAATGTCTAGAATTTTATTTTAGTATAAATACAAGATAAATAAATTATATGCTCATATATGAAATCCCACAGATTATTTCAACACGCAATGCACAGAATTAATGATTTCTATATAAATATTTTAGACTAAGCTCCTGAAATCCAGTGAGTAGTTTGTACCTTTAACGCCCCTCAATTTGAGCAAGATGCATGTGCTCATACCACCCACAATCCAGGCACATCAGGAGACTTGTGTAAAGGATAATTTACATATTATATGTAGTAGAAAAGAGGAGAGGGAGGGGGAGGGAAGAAGAAAGGCCCATTAACACAACAAATAAAAAACTGCTGTAGAAATAAGCAAACTAGGTCTACAGTAACCACACTGCAAAAATGATGGCAAAAGCTGTCATATGTAACAAAATACATATATCCCAAAATACATTGAGATAATGAATTCCTAATTCAGGAAAATGGAGCATGCACTCTGAAGAGAGAAGCTTTATGTCCAGGGACATAGAGCAGTGTATCTGGGATTAGTGATTCTCTTATTTCTCACACTGGAAGAGGTACTCATTGCATTATGCCTTCTACCTTTCCAGGTAATCTTGAGATTTTAACATCTCTTTGTAACAGAAAGATTCAGAATACTCTGAATTCATGAGATAATCAAGTGGCACATGCCAAGGGCTGCCACTGGACCTTATTCATCTATTTCTTCATCTATTAATAAGAAGATTGTATTGTCTAGCTTCAGCTCCCAAAATCTCCTAAGGAAGGGGCAGAGCTGGCTCACGGTCGAAGAGTGCAGGTTAGACCTGCCTAAAGCTGAATCAACCTCCACCCAGTCCTAAAGCTCTCCACCAAGGAGAAGGTAAGATGCATTGTCTAATCCCCGGGAAGGTCCTGCAGATACTACTATGCTAAGGAAAGGAAGTACTCTGGAAGCCACTGCATGTCACCATTGATCTTGTAGGAGAGCATCCACCTGACCTAACTCAGTTAAATAATCCCAAGAAATCCACGACTGAAACTGAGCCATCCAGACAAACCAGTGTTGTGCAATTGTGAAACTAACAACTCACAAGGCCAAGAGTTCAAAGAATAGCTTTATGTGATTACTATTGGAGCCAGTGTGCCCCTCTGACTGCTCTGATTACCTCCTGATGCTAACCCTGACCTAATGAGCCTTATCCACACTATACTTAGTAAGATCAAGTGAGAAACCAGAGCACTAGATCTGGAAGAGGACCAATGGTCCTGTGCTGATAGTATTTAAGGAAATACTAGCAGGAGGGTCAAAAAATTAATTCTGTTTGCCAATAATTAATTCAGATTAGCATTATTGGGTGAGTTAAATACATGATCTAGAAGATTCTATTGGAAATGTCTCAGAGGATTAAAGAAAGTTAATTACTTGCCAAAGTGTCATAGTCCTGACAAGCCTGGGCCAGAACTTGACCCAATTCTCTGTAACTCCAAAGCTGTTATAACCTTTGGGTGTGTCCGTATTCACAGGGACTGCTGTCTGTTATCATCTCTTCTTCTTATTGAAAATTTAGCTTGTGCATAGTCCAAATGCTGTGATTGGAGATGGTTTTTCTCATCAGAGTTCATGTTCCAAAAGCCTACTCCAAGTATAGTGGTGTCAAGAGTGGGGAAACACTTAATGGACCTGGTGATTAGGTCATCTAAGGCACTGCTCTCAGAAAAGGTTAATGAGAGTCTCTCAGAGGAAGTTAGCTCTCTGAGAGTATATTTCATAATGCAAGAGCCCTGAGCTCAGCCCCTTCTACGTGCTACCAGTGTTCATTCCTTTATATCAAAGAAGACTCTACAAAGCAGATAAAGCTACCCACTCTGGAACTTTCAACCCCCAAACCATGAACTTTTAACAACCTCTTATTTATAAAACTTCTAGCCTCTAGGACTTTGTTATAACAACAGAAAATAAAATAATATGCCTAAAAACTACGATTTGGCTCCAGTGACTACTACTTGAGAGTAAGTGTGACGTAAGCAGCATTAGCCTCTTCCGCGATTTCCCTACTTCTTCCCTACATGGATCCTACACCTGAAAGGCAATCACACTAAAAGATGTTTAATACATGTGTCCTACCTCTTTTTCTTCAGACTTTAGTCTGGAGCTTCCTGTGCCTTGTTCAGAATAAAGTACCTAGCAGAGAGAAAATATAGTTATTATTGTCAAAATAGACAGAAATTTCACATAATCAAGGGAAGGCTGATACTCATGTGCTTTCAATGGTATACAGGCAACATCATTTCCTTCAAAAGTCAGGGAAACGTCTAGGTTGCCAACTGATCTCTTCAGAGGAGCCTAGTGATAGGCTTATTTAGGTCTTTATCTTTGATATGTAATTTAGACCAAATAGAAATCCCATAGCTAATCACAGTAGCTTTGGGCTTTCATATTCTCTTTAACAATGAGAATAACGGCTTTTGAAAAGGCTATTCATCACACTCCCTCCCCATTAAAGGAATGCCAAATCTCAAGGAGTAAAGGGGACCTGGAGAGGGAAGAGACCTTCCCTGACAGAACTGTTAATTACCTAACTTCATCAGAAGGTCAAGGTGCACACATTTTCAAGGCAATGTTACAGGGTTAAATCTTAACACCAAGACTCTGCCTGGAAAACAAAGGAAGCTCCCCACCTTCTGTAACTCAGAGGCAGTGGCTCCTTGGGTCCCCAAGAGGATCATGCCAATGGCTGTTGAGATGCCCAAAGGAGAAAAGAAGACATTGCCGTCACTTGTTTTATTCAGTTCTTTGAAAAGATCAAACAGGAAATGTGTGGTTGCTGTGCTTAGTGAGTCCATGATGGTTTCCAAATAACCTAGAACAGCAATAACAATCAGCACAACGTCTGGACTGGGCTGCTTTATGCTCTGGTTATTCTTTTCTTCATTTATCCAGAACACTGTGGTTTCTGACCCTCAGAACTACTGCCCACTCCCTGCCCTGCTCCCATGATAGAAGGCATAAGTCAGTCAGCATAAGAAGCATAAACTAGTTTCATCCAGTAGTCATCAATTCCTGTTTCCTATAGAGGTATGTTAATGCCTTAAAGGTTTTCCCCTCTTGTTTATTTGTAGTCAAAATCTGCTTCCCTCAGCTCCATTGAGGGCCCACCCTTTGACCTGCAAGTGTGGCTTATCCAGCTGCCCAGCCTGTAAGAAGGCAGGTTCTGAAAGCATGGGAGTCCCCACTGGCCTCACACTCAAGAAGTATTCACCAATCCAGATTCATTACAATGACAACAGCAGTATACTTGTCTGATACACTTCATCTCTCAACAGATCCAAATATAGTCCAGAACAGGAAAACATATTGCATCCCTAGTCCCTAATTTCTAACCCCACAAAAAGTTTACTAAAGGGCAGTGGAATATCCCTACTCATAGGTTATTGGGTTAAGGGTTTCCTTTCTTGTACTTTTTAAAAATTTGTTTTGGATTTATTTAGTGAGCTAATCTTACTGTTACTAAATCATAAAAAGTAATTTTCAAAGAGTTGTTAATATCAACAAAATAAGCAAGTAGAATATGAATATGCATTATGTTTTCTTCAGCATTTATTTCATAAAGGTCCCCTTTTTGAAAAACAAAATAAGGTAAAATGCACAAAAACAAGATAAGATCCCAACAGCCCTCACACTTTAGGCCTCATTCCTGCTATGAAGTTCACCATGCTCCATCTGCTGTTAGACGCTCCACAGTGGTTCTTTATGGGAGTCCTTACTCAGAAATAAAAGGATTTAACTCATTACCAAACAAGATACATTGCCATGGCCATTTGGATCCTGAAATAAATAAAATCACCTCAAGAAAAGTCTATGCACAACAAAACATATTTATTTCAAATCAACAAACAGCCATATTCTCAAAGCAGAGGACTCTTGCTGTATCTGAGGAAGCACTTACCTGGCTCTTGAAGAGACAGCAGTGGCTGGACAAGGACTCAGAAGCTATGTAGAGTGAGTGGCTGAGGTCTTAATTTATAGCACTCTCTGCCTCTCCCTAGTCATTATAGTTTGTCTTTCCAGTGAAACAGCCTCTGGTTTCTCAATGACAATTTCCCTAATAAAAATAGCAGCCAGGGTTTATAAGAAACTGACGACTTAATTTCTTATATTTTCCTTGTAAGGATGAAGTCATGTACTTAATCAGCAACTGTGTTTTCAACTTTAATATGTGCTTCAAGTACACAGGAAGGGAACTTTAAGATCCCTCAGAAGTTCTGCCTAGAAACCAAGCATAAAGATACTCAAATCATCAGAGAACAAAACAAGACTGAAAGCAGATGTTCAAACTACTAAGGGATAGAATTGCAATGGTCAGGTCAAGGAAATTATAGCCTATGAGGCAGGGGAATAATCAGGGAATAACCCAAGAAGGGCCCTTCATTCTTAAATGATAAAAGGGATGCTCTGGGGGAACAAAAAGTGTTTAGAGCAGCACTTCTGCACCTTAGAAATATAACAACACTCTTCGGAGAGACTTTAGAAAACTATCTATGTCCCAGCCCTAACCCAAACAGAGCCATCCTCACTGTGGTGACAGCCAGCATCAGAATTTTTAATCACCTATGGTGATTAGGATAGATGCACAGACAAGGTTGGGCACCACTTGTTTATGCAGTGTGATGAAGACATCAGTGAAAGCATGCTTTATTTCCCACAGACCAACAGTGTTGGGTCCTGACAAGCCACTCAATAAGAAGCTCTATTTTGTAGTTGTGTTATTTTGTGGTGCCAAATGCAAGTAAGGAAATGAAAGAACATTATTATGCTGGGCATAAACTAGAAAAAATGAAAAACATCTGAACAGGCAACTATAAACTTGCAGGCAAACATACACACAGACACACACACACACACACACACACACACGAACACATACACTTCAATCAAAATGTATTAAATAAATAATTATTGAGTGTACCATATACCAGACACTGTGCTAATACTTCATGAGCATTCAACCACCTCATGAGGCTCTGGAAAACAACTTGCAAAGTAGGGAGAGCTTGACAGGAAACTGCACCTCCAAAGTCCACTTTGCCAACCCTAGCACATCCCAACTGGCTCTACCAGTTCATCAAAAGGACAAGAGAAACACTGACAGCTAGACCCTGCTTCAGTATTTAATACGGGTGTGAAGGTTAGTCATCCTTGCTGAGCAGCTGCTCCTGAGAGGGCGTTGTAGTTCCAGTCAGCCTGAAGATGGCCCCTTTAGAAACGAAACCTTAAGGCACAGATCATGCACAGACCTTTAAAGCAATTTTAAAGCAGCATTCAATTAGCTTCTCTTTGGAAATTGTCACTGGAAATATCCAAATTGAG
The DNA here is from genome assembly GCF_021556685.1 of Rattus norvegicus. Taxonomy (NCBI): domain Eukaryota; kingdom Metazoa; phylum Chordata; class Mammalia; order Rodentia; family Muridae; genus Rattus; species Rattus norvegicus. The sequence goes on along the minus strand of NC_141546.1, from coordinate 23,396,617 downwards.
TAAGGATTGGAAAGAATCAGTACTTAATTATAGTTAACCCTAACACTGGCCAAATGGAAATGCTAGCTATAGTTAACTCTAATGTCAAAGCTATAGTACTGTTAGGGGAGTTAATGGCTTAAAATCCTTGAGTCCATAATAATATTTCATGCCTTAATATGCCTATCCACTTTTATTCTTTTCTCTGTAGCCCCTACACTCACAGTCCCACCTTCTAGTTATTTTTCGAATCCCCTGTGTTTCTGTGGAGAAATGGTTCTTCTTCTTTTGCCTCTCTGGCCTCTGCTTTCTAACTACTCCTGCCACTCCATAGTCTATATGCATCTTGATGGCATCTCCCACTCCCTGACTATATTAACTCTCCATTAGCAGGCCACTCACACAGTCACACATTGACCATGTGTTCACAAGGAACTGCTCCTATTGTACATGTTGGGTTGAGGTCAGGGAGAAGGAAACTCACTTCAGAGACAAAAGCTTTATTTCCTGAGCACTCAGGCAGACAGTCAGTTCAGGATCTGAACGAGGTTTCTGAAGGGAGATTGTACATTTTTTAGTTTCACTTTTTTAGATATTTTATATATTTACATTTCAAACGAATCAGCACTGATTCCTCCCCCCTCTCTTATACTCTTTTCCCCCTCCCCCTGCTTTTACAAGGATGCTCCTATTCCCACCTACTCATTCCCAACTCAACACCCTAGCATTCTCCTACATTGGAGAAGCAAGCCTTCACAGGCCCAATGGCTTTTCCTCACATTGATGCTGGACAATGCCATCCTCTGCTACATATGCAGCTGGAGCCATGGATCCCTCCAGGTGTACTCATTGGTTGGTGATTTAGTCCCCGGGAGCTCTGGTGGAGTCTGGTTGGTTGTTCCTATGGTGTTGCAAACCCCTTCAGCTCCTTCACTCTTTTCTCTAACTCCTTCATTGGAGTCCCCTTGTTCAATCCAATGGTTAGCTGCAAGCATCCTCATCTGTACCAGTAGGGCTCTGGCAGAGCCTCCCAGAAAACACCCATATCTGGCTCCTGTCAGCAAGCATTTCTCAGCATCAGCAATAGTGACAGGGTTTGGTGGCTGCATATGGGATGGATCCCCAGGTGGGGCAGTCTCTGGATGACTTTTTCTTCAGTCCCTGCTCCAATTTTTGTCCCCGTATTTCCTCCTGTGAATATTTTGTTCTCCTTTATAAGAAGGAATGAATCATCCACATTTTGGTCTTCCTCCTTCTTGAGCTTCATATGATCTGTGAATTTTTTTCTTAGGTATTCCAAGCCTTTGGTCGAATAGCCACTTATCAGTGAGTGCATACCATGTGTGTTCTTTTGTGACTGGGTTATCTCACTCAGGATGATAATTTCTAGTTCCATTCATTTGGCTAAAAATTTCATGTAGTCATTGTTTTTAATAGCTGTGTGGTACTTCATTGTATAAATGTACCACATCTTCTGTATCCATTCCTCTGTTGAAGGGCATCTGGGTTCTTTCCAGCTTCTGGCTATTATAAATAAGGCTGCTATGAACATAGTGGATCATGTGTCCTTGTTATTTGTTAGAACATCTTTCAGGAATGTGCCTAGGAGTAGTTTAGATGGATCCTCGGGTTATACTATGGCCAATTTTCTGAGGAATCACCAGACTGATTTTCACAGTGGTTTTACCAGCTTGAATCCCAGCAACAAGGGAAGAGTGTTCCTTTTTTTCCACATCCCCGCCAGCATCTGCTATCACAAGTTTTTGATATTAGCCATTCTGACTGTTGTGAGTTGGAATATCAGGGTTGTTTTGGTTTGCATTTTTCTGATGACTAAGGATGCTGAACATTTCTTTAGGTGCTTCTGAGCCATTCAGTACTCCTCAGTTGAGAACTCTTTCTTTTGCTCTGTAATCCATTTTTTAATAGGATTATTTGATTCTCTGGAGTCTAACTTCTTGAGTTCATTGTATATATTAGATATAAGCCCTCTATCAGATGTAGCATTAGCAAAGACCTTTTCCCAATCTGTTGGTTGCTGTTTTGTACTATTGACAGTGTCCTTTGACTTACAGAGGTTGTGCAATTTTATGAAGTCCCATTTGTTGATTCTTAATCTTAGAGCATAAGCCATTGTGTTCTGTTCAGTAAATTTTCGCCTATCTATGTGTGTCGGTTGACATCATTATGCAGGTGAAGGCAGGTAACAGGGTAGAATGAGGCCTATCATTGGACAAGAAGAAAGGATGGGCAGGAGAAACGTTTTAGAGGAGGAGAAGACTGGAGCAGGAGAGGAGGAGGAGCCAAGAGAACATGGAGGCAGATGTTAAGATTTCTCTCTGCACATTTACAGGTTGTTATGACTATTCTTAAGGGATGGATGTGTACAGGGCTTTGTATAATATCTAGATGAGAAAACTATATCTTATTTAGATGGACAATTATATCTTATCAATTGGATCAGAAGTTATTGTGTCTTTCATGTGGCAATGTAATTGAGTTCAAGAGAGTGTGTTGTGGCTGGACACACTGGGCCACCACAGAATTTGGGATGTGTATATCTGGCATAGTGCAACCTGCCTTGGGAACTAGATGGGTAGAGAGATTGTTGCTGGGCTCAGAGAGTAGCCATCAGCAGTGTGATATGGGATGGAGCTTAGGGGGTGAGATGCTTTGTTGACTGAGATGAAAATATCCCACAATGCCATGTGACCCTATGTTGCTGACACTAGCAGGATAAAAGAAACTTTTTTAAACTTTACCATAAGTGGTGTCCAATGTGGGGCAAAAATCCACTAGTAAGCCTAAGTGTTGAAAGTTTTATTTTCTAAGAAAGAGGGACCCAGTGCCATGTTGAGTCCCGTGATGTCTCAAGTACAGGAACCTTAAATAAAGAAACACAGAAGCAGCCTAGGCTTGCAGGCTGTATGTCCCCTGCTGTGATAAGTACTGGCAGCTCAGAGTTACAGATTAGAAGCTGCTTGCTTCTTGAACAAAGTTTGTTTAGAAACTTTGAAAAGGATACTCATATTCTTTCTAACATGGGCCCCATGGGAATTTGAATTTTGGGTTAAAATCCTAGTTAGACAAGCCTGCTTCTTTTCTTCTTCTTCTTCTTCTTTTTTTTTTTTTTTTTTTGGAGCTGGGGATCGAACCCAGGGCCTTGTGCTTGCTACCACTGAGCTAAATCCCCAACCCCACAAGCCTGCTTCTTAATGACAGGTATCATTGGAAGGTGATTAATTTTGCTTTTAGAAGAAGAGAGTTCAGACATTGCCTAAATCACATGGAGATTTTCACCCACCATTCAGAACTTAGATAGGGAACATTAGTCACTGACTCCAAGTAGAGAGTTATGATATTTACAACTTAATAAGGTTATTAAAAATAAAATTGTGTACACCATGCAGAGTGAATAGAGACATATATTATGGCACTTATTAATAAATAAAAATCTGAAACTCCAGGTAGAGAGCTTGACAGATCGATATATTTTGGGCTAAAGTCTTGGTTTGATAAGTTGTTTACTTCTTATTGGTATTGGAATTGTTAGAAGGTGTTGAATTTGTTTTATAAATTATCCTACTAAAGGTCATATGGCTGATGATGCCAGCTAGTGAGGGTTCGTGGTTATTTTCGATATTTACCAAAACAAGAAGCTCATGATCTCTTAATGTGGGCTCCATGGGAAGTTTGGGTTAATTTCCCAAAATTAGACAGATTAGAAAAGCCTAAACAGGCTCATACACTATTGTTTAGGTTCCTTTTTTTTAAAAAAATGGTTTAATCTTTATAATGGGTATGACTTTGAGTTTTATGGTTATATTATTACTCTGGGAGAGAATACAAGATACAAGCTTTTCTGGTTACAGACTAAGGAACATGGTATTTGGGGAGAAAGGTTTTATCTTTGTGTTTTTAAAAAGTTTGATTAGGCTCTGGATACCTTCCAGAGTCATATGGATCAGATTTTGTCCCGCGCGCGACCTCCCGCCGGCAAGGAGCACGCGGACATTAGAAATCCTTACTGTGACCACTTTATTAATCTTAGAAGAGGAAAAAGCCACGCCGCGCCAACATGGCGTGCTTATCAAAAACCCTAGTGCGGCGCACCCACACCTGATTGGTTGTTACCCATGATCTCATAAGGCACGCCCCGGAATGGGCAAAGACCTGGCACGAAGGCACTCTTGCACATGCGCACAGTTAACTTCCTGAAAGGGGGGCCGGCTGGTGCGGCGAAGGTTGGCGCCATCTTGCAATGGCGGAGTCTTTCCTGACCTACCACGTGGGGCGCAGTGGAAGACAGCGCCAACTAGTGGTTGCGAATGTTATTGCGGCCCTCTACATCTCACCCTTATAATTTATATAATTTTATAGCAGAGATGATCACCCTATCGCGTGCAATGAGGAAACCTCAGCGATGTGCAAGGGCTGATCAAAGGAACACTGAGTCTCTCTCAATCCCAGTGCAATGGATCCACAGATCCATGGGGTGCAGGAGCAGAGAACTCAGATACAGAGAGAATCTCTCTCCTCCCAGTGCAATGGACCCACAGATCCATGGGGTGCAGGAGCAGGGAACTCAGATACAGAGTAAATCCTGAACAAGATAACCAAATTCCAGGTGAGGCCCTTTGTACAATGGCCACAAGTGCTTGAGTGATAACGGCCTTGTCACGTTACTGTTGAGATCTGAGTTTGTAAACCAACCATGGTATAAATACTGATCCACAGCATAGGGCTGTATCAAACAGAGCCACTCCCGATAAGTAGTGGGCACCTCATTTGGTCCTCCTCAGCTGTTACCACCAAGGACCGTAGTCAAACTGCTCTTATAATAAAATTTTGAATTCCCAATTGTTAGTAACTACTCCAGAAAGTTCACCCACTGTACTTGTCTAACAATAGATTGGGGGAGGATAACTCCAGACACTGCAGACACAATGTCTGCAGCAGTAATGGCTGCTACAATAGCAGCGAAAGTGTCAAGGTCTTTTCCAGGACAGTTCAGGATCAGTCATTCTTCTCTGGAACAACCAGCAGACAATGGAACCATTTCTGAGATCTGTATAACCAGGACAGAGTTCTCCAGTCACTGTAGCTTTACACAGGTAGCTTTCTGTGAAGCTACAGTCTGTAAAATGACAACACCAGTTACCAGTTAAGGCAGCAAGAGTCACCAGGGAAATGAAGGGACAGGGGTAACAGCTGGAGTCTAGTCTTCTCCAGAAAGCAGCAGTGTACAGAGTCTGAGCATAGGCCACAGTGGGACGGGAACACACGCAGCGGTAACACTGACTGCAGCAACGGCAAAATCTCTGTGATGACAAAGGATGAAGGGGAATCTTCTATCTTCCTCTCAGGGCAGAGGAATGACTCCAGGGACCCGAACCAGGAGAGCTGAATAACCAGGATCAGCAAGTCTCAGCAACCACTCAGGCAGCTGGCACACTCTTGTAGCATCCTGTAGAAAAAACACAAACATTCCCTCTTCCCCATATAAAATATCTGGACAGGAACATGTCAATAAGTGGATCTCTCTATTTCACCTAGGCAGAAGTATGCCTAGTTGTAGGGTGCCATAAACTTTGGCATCCAAATTTTTAAAATTGAAATAAAAGGAGCATTATTTAGCATACAGGGATAACTCCCCTTTTTTATTTATTAAGATAAAGATATTATTTATTAAGGTAAGTCCTCGAGGATTAAGTTGAGGACACTGAGCACTTGTATTTATAAATTGACTTGTATACCAAAATATTGTCTCCAGCATAATTGTATTGGATATATAAAGAATGAGATTTTTTCACTAATTGTTCTTATGTAAGGACTATAATCTGTCTGGTATCTTGTCCTCCCTTGCTAAAGAGCCCAGGCAATCCAGTTTGAGTTCTTAAATGTCCTATAAAGGAACAGTATTTAGTGCTCTTAACCACTAAGCCATTTTTCTAGCACCTCACAAACTTTATTTACCTAAACATAAGCATTAATTAGAAATGTCAAATCTTGTAAATATTGTCCAGATTCAGTCTTACTAGAAATCTCTGAGCTGGCAGGGTGAAGCTGGGAGTTGAAAGTAAACAAATGGAGTCTTCCTCTTTTCGTGAGGGTGTGTTATCAACTCCATTACCATTTTTAAAGAGCTGGGTCTATGGTTTTGTTTAGTTGTCTGAGCCAGAGCACTGAAAGGACAGTGAGTTGTCAGACATTTATACTGAAATCACTCACTGATTTCATGTAGAAAACTTGTCTCTAATAAAGCATTAAGTAATTGAAATCAATTGTAAACCACAAGCCACACATTGGCTATCAGTATATGAATTGAAAGCTTGATTTAAAAACAGCGGCTAAACTACGGAATTTAATAATCTGTGCTGAAGCAGCAGAAACTCAAGAGAATAAACAAGTGATCCAATCATACATGTAGCCTTTTTATTAGATGAACCACCTATAAATGCACTAAGCGCATTTCCTATGGGTTGTACGCACAAATATGTAGGAAGTACAAAAGCATGTAAAGAGTAAAATTATCAATTTTGTCTGAAAAATTTGCATATGTAATAGGCCAAATATCAGTATTTAGTAGTAACCAATTAACTGTTGTTTGGAATAAGATATGTTTTACCAGGTTTCTATTTAAAATACTTCCATGACTCTAGTCCACAACTCTGTACTAACACAGCTGAAGCTTTATCTCCAATGTGCATGACAAAGACCTAAGTCCTCTGGTAAGGTGAGGTACTTAGCCAATTAACATATCTTTAGAAGCTTAAAATTAGCTTCAAATATTCTTATCCGGAGTAGTGTAACAGCTACTCCCCAAATATTAAAGCTCATTTTGAGAGCAAAGGTTTGTAATAAAAATTTCCATATACATTGAAAGATTTAAGTTCTAACTTCTTACACTGAAGAAGCAACAAAATTACCTAATATGAGGCTGTTAGCCATTCTTAATGATATCACTTTATGGGCTCTCTAAAACTATAAGCAAGCTCACGAAATGAAAACTCACAATTGTTATGACGAAAACAAATTGTATAAAATCAATCCTCTAAATCTGTCTTGAAATGGCAGTTGGAGTAAGGAAACTGGCTGTAATGCTCTCACAAATTCTAAAACCTCATCAATCCTTATAAATCCTGTAACAATCTCTACCTGTTTGATTTTTCCTTAATTAAAAATAAGTTTGAGTTAGTCAATGTAACACTGGCAATCCTAAATCACAATCTTTAAGTTCTCTTTGTAACACCAGAACACAGCCACGAGGTCACCTGAGTTCTGAGTATGTGACTAGGCAGCTGTTCTTGGGGCAGTGGAAATTAGCATTAGAATACAGATAACTTCAGGGCAAGCCACAACTTTGGAAAGCAAAACTCAACCTCCAACAAACAATCTAGTCTCCAAGGCACCCCAGGTCTATCTATTATGTTACAAAGTTTGACTGTCAATTCTTACATTTGGACACACAATGGTGCGGTCTCCAATACCTCAACAAGGGACAATGTCTTAAATTCTTTTAGAAGCCTGGTTTTTAGGATAAGAGTTCCATAAAAACATTACCTCAATTTAGACCTGTCTCCCTAGGTTGGCCCATGTCACACGCTACCTAGAATGACTCCATCCAGATTATCAGCTTTATGTCAACTTTCTGTTACTAATATTATACCTTTTTAACCATATCCAATAACTAAAAAGCCAATAGTCCATAACCAAGGCAAGTAGAGCATATTTATACATATAAAACCAATGAGAAACAAAATTGAAGTGGCTACACCTATCTTTAATATTTAGACCAAACACCATTTTTACCCTTTTACCTATGATTTTAAGAGAAGCACCTTGTCACCTGTTGAGGCAAGTAATAAGTCAGGGATTTTTTTAAGAGAAACAGCTATCAACTCTTGTATGAAGAAGCTGTTGGCACTTTTAAGATCAGCTCGTGTAGACGCTTAGCTTCTGGTCAGCTTCTCCAGCTAATCTAGACACCTGGCTCTGGGCACAGGGCTCTAAAAACCTGATTGAAACTGTTTTTTATTCATTTGTTCCTTTTTGAAACAAGTTAAAACCAAGTCAAGGTGTACACGACCAGCAGGTAAAGTTTTTACCATTTTTTCTTTTGAACATGAAACATAAAACTTTTAGACAACGAGAAACAAAAACCACAGACATACACTGACAGACATGGGGACATCCTGGTGCACCAGAGACAAACAATAGACAAAGAGGGGGAAAGCCAGATGGTGTTCACGGTGACTATCCACTCGGGTGGAGTTGATATGGGTGATGGATTGTCTCAATTCCTGGACTAGTCCACCAACGTGTTGAAACCCAATTTCTGTAAGATACTGAGAGATATTATCTGAGCAGAACGACTGACATTTGCCAATGGTATGGAAGTGAAACACAGCCCTGAATATTTTTACTCACAACCCAATTATATTAACTCTATCAGGCTGTGCACAGGCACTGAGATGTCCTTTTGTTTGATTCTCCTGAATAAATTTTCAGGCGGTCTGCCTCTATCAAATCTGATCAGTATGACTCTGTAAAGCTGTCGCGTCAGCGCCCGGACGCTGCGGCATCCCCAGAGCCCGCGCGGGAGCTTAATTACACCTTTCATAAGCACTAAGACAAAGTTTTTCTCCCAAAATACTGTGTTCCTTTTACCTCCTCCCTTCTCACCCGGGGCATTCTTTCCCCAATCTTTCACCTCTGGCGGTGGTAAGACCGCAGGGGGGCCTGGTGCTTGAGATTGATCAGGATCCTTTTCTCGTTGCAACTTTTCACTACCCTCTGTTTCTGACCCTTTGTCGTCTCGCCCTTCCCCCATCACTCTCCGCTTTGCTGTTACAGCTGGGCAGTTCCCACGCGACCTCTGACGCCGTTTGGCGGTAGCTAGAAACTCAAAGGTCAATAGAAACAATTCGAGGGTTGCCAGAGCAACCATAGCGGCACCTGCCGCGTCCGGCAGGGGACTGAGCTGGAGCAGATCAAGGCTAAACATAGTCTCTCAGAGTTTTTTACCTGCATTCCACAGTTTCTGGATTTCTTCCGTGAAACGGAGGCTTCCTCTTGGCACCGGCGATGATGTAGCTTTCTGTGTCCCAGTTTCTCAGCACCAAATGTCCCATGCACGACCTCCCGCCGGCAAGGAGCACGCGGACATTAGAAATCCTTACTGTGACCACTTTATTAATCTTAGAAGAGGAAAAAGCCACGCCGTGCCAACATGACGCACTTATCAAAAAACCTAGTGCGGCGCACCCACACCTGATTGGTTGTTACCCATGATCTCATAAGGCACGCCCCAGAGTGGGCAAAGACCTGGCACGAAGGCACTCTTGCACATGCGCACAGTTAACTTCCTGAAAGGGGGGCCGGCTGGCGCGGTGAAGGTTGGCGCCATCTTGCAATGGCAGAGTCTATCCTGACCTACCACATGGGGTGCAGTGGAAGACAGCGCCAACTAGTGGTTGCGAATGTTATTGCGGCCCTCCACAAGATTTGACAGAGGGAAACTGCCTGAAGAACGAAATTCAAGAGAATCAAACAAAAAGATATTTCAATTCTAAAATTTGTCTTGAGAATTATATTTTACAGGATGTACCTGTTTGGATTCCTGATTTCAAGGACTTTCAGCTAGGTCCAGTCAAGATGGGCATATCAGGCTACAACATTTGCTCCATTTTCCCTACCCTCTACAACCCAAAGGATATCTCAACACCTATGTACACCTTGAAGAAGTTATTGAAGAGTCATTGCCCAGATTCCCTGGACTTTTGAGAGGCAGAAAGTCATTATTCTATGGTTGTTTTATGAGGAATTTAAAAATGGTCATAATTTAACAGGGAGGAATTAGCTAAATTGATTTGTACAGTCTCAGTCTCACTTGGTAACTAAGCTAAATCATATCTTTACTTTGGTATAAAATTTATTTGTTAAAAAATTTAAAAGTGGCGCAAGTCCTCCGAAGAGACTGTGTGCCCGCAGGTACCTGTGTTTTCCAATAAACCCTCTTGCTGATTGCATCCGAGTGGACTTGGCTCGGTCATTGGGCGCTTGGGACTCCTCCTGAGGGAAAGGTCCTCTCTGGGGGTCTTTCATTATGGGGGCTCGTCCGGGATTTGGAGACCCTCCGCCCAGAGATCACCGACCACCCACCGGGAGGTAAGCTGGCCGGCGTTTGTCTTGTCTGTTGTGTCTTGTCCTGTGAACGATCGATCAATAGGCTCAGATCTGGGGACTATCTGGGCGGGCCAGAGAAGGAGCTGACGAGCTCGGACTTGTCCCCCGCAGCCCTGGAAGACGTTCCAAGGGTGGTTGGAGGAGAGGGAGATCCGGATCCGTGGCACCTCCGTCCGTTTTCGGAGGGATCCGCATCCTTGATGACTCCGTCTGAATTTTATTGGAGTAGAGGATCCAAGACCCTCGCTGACTCCGTCTGAATTCTTGGTTTCAGTTTGGTACCGAAGCCACTCGGCTCGTCTGTTTGTTACTTGTTTGACTGTTGGAATTGTTTGTCTTCTTTGTGACCTGACTGTGGTTTTCTGGACGTGTTGGTGTCTGTTAGTGTCTTTTTGACTTTTGTTTCGTGTTTGAATTTGGACTGACGACTGTGTTTAAAATCTTGGACTGATGACTGTGTTTGAAATCATGAAACGGTTTGCTTTGTTCGTCAAAGAGTTTTACTTGGTCCCCTTAATGCTTGGTGAGTAAGAAACTTAATTTTATAGACCCCGCTCTAGTGGCGGTGTGTTGGTTGATAGCCAACGTTAATTTTTTAAAACATAGTGTTTTATCTGTGCTTGTGCTCCCAACACACAGTAGGGGGGAGCGAAACTAGCTGCGGAGCTGCTGCAGCGAGGATGGGGACTTCTCAAGTCTCACCCAATTTTTCTGGCTCTTCAGGAGCTGTTTAAAAGGAAAAGGCTTAAGATAAAAAGAAACACTACAGAGAGATTTCTTAGTGAATTGCTACACCTTGGTTTGCGATCTCTGGGAATCTCACGGTGGACAGCTGAGATAAGCTAGAGAAAGATTTAAATTTTGCTTGGGAGCAAAGAATCTTAAAGGCGGAGTTTCAGCCAGTATGACACTTAGTGCGTAGCTGCCTAAAAGATCAGAAATGCTGTCAACAGGCTATAAAAAAAAAAAAGGGACAGGCTGTGTTAGAAATGCTACAGGAAGAATGATCTAAAAAGGCTGAGAGCTAGGTGGGGCTATAAGGAAAACACACAGTAGGAGAGCGCTCATTTAGAGAAGTTCTTTAAGGAAGCCTACCTTATCTGCTGTCTTTATTCCAAGGGAGGAGTCAGTCTCCAGCACTAAATTACTTGGCGGTGGCCAAGGTCAGGATTAATGTTTTCTTTTCCATGGGCCTTTAACCCAGTGAGACGGTTTGGTTAAGGGCTGCTACTGAGGTCCTGATAGCCCCAGGTGAACTGGTTACGATTCTTTTTTCAGCTACCTGGCATCTAGCAACCAGGTTCTAACCATCTCTCCATCCTTTTGTTATTAGTTGTTACTAGAAGCCTAGTGTCATTTGGAGGCTGGTTCTCTTGAGAGGCAAAGCCACCAAGCTGACACTGAAGGGAGGTAGGTACTCCTTAAGGGAAAATCTAAGCCCAGAGAGACAGCTGGTAACAGCTAGGCTGCCTCTCTTCTCGCCTTTCTGTTTCATAGACAAAGCTTGTGCTTATATTTACAGTGGCCTTTTTGTCCAAAAACGGCCTCCTGGTTTAGCTGTGTGACTAAATGCTATTTGTCCTCTTCAGTGGACCTCTCTCCTCTAGATTCCCTTCTTGTTTTCTCACCATCCCACGTGAGATGCTTGTTAGTAACTGTTACAGATCTTCTTTACCACCGAGGAAAGACAGAATCCTGCTAGAGGCCAGAAAGAATGTTCCAGACATGGATAGAAAGCCCTTGCTTCTGCCTGCTCTCTTCAGACGCCTGAAGGTAGGGAGTGCTCCAGGTCTGCCCCCAGGCTCCAAGGGTGGGTCTCCTAGGGGCTGGAAAATGCCCCACCAATCTGGCTAAGATAAGGAAAGGGTATGAAGAGAAAGTTACAGAAATTTGAAGGGTTAAGCTAAGTTGCTGAGAGTTAGTATAAGTTACAGAGAAAGTAAGGTTAAACAAAGAGAAAAGAAGGTAGAAAGAGCAGAAAGCTAGGGAAGAAAAGAGACAAAAAGAAGAGGAAGCTAGAGAGCTAAATAGAGATAAAAGACAAGAGAGGAACATATACTGGCCACAGTAGTTAGGGAACCTAGGAAGACAGTACCTGGCAACAGAAGAGAATTCCTGGCTAAAGATCAGTGTGCCTAATGCAAAGAAAAAAAAGACACTGGGTCAGGGACTGCCCCAGAAAGAACAAGAGGGGACACTGGAGAGCCTCTCGGTCCTGGAGTGCTGGCTATGTGCAGAGATAGGAGGGAAGCCTGCCCAGTTGTTTTATGGATTCAGGGACCCAATGCTCTGTGCTCCTATGCTCCAGTGGGCCAGTATCCAAAGACCTTGGGTACAGGGGCCTACTGGCAACAAACAATACTTATGGACTGCCCGAAAAACAGTGGACCTTGGCGTGGGCCGGGTAACCCACTAGTTCATAGTCATCCCTGACTGCCCCTATCCCTTGCTCATGAGAAAATTGCTCTCCAAATTGGCTTGCGTGGGCTAAAATGGCTGGGTGAGGCCATGTGTATGCATATCTGCAGACTGTGTATGTGGAGCTTAAGATCTGTCTCAGTGCACCAGTACCTGATGCTGGGAGATGAATGGCTTAGTGCTGTTCTGCTTGGAACACATCGCTCCTGCCAGCCGGGCACTAACAATTATCACCCAATCCAGGACTTAAACTGTGATAGAGTGGCTGATGTTTTGCCTTTGAATAGAGTGTCCCAAAAGATGGGACCACTGGTCAGCTGCCATGGACTAGATTCTCCACCTGTTGGGGGCAATCTGGTCACCTTGCTGCCCAATCCTGACCTGGAGCCACCACAGCACGAGTGTCAAGCACTGGCAGAAGCCCATGGGTGGAGGAAAGACCTCTGCGACTGGCTGACTGACCCCTGCTGAAAGCCGAGGCTACCTTGTCCACAGACGGGAACAGTTCTCTTCATGAAGGTCAGAGATAAGTGGGTGCTGCCATGGTGGACAACACAATGTCATCTAGGATGGCTGAACCTCAACCCCCCAGTACATCAGTGCCGCAGATGCCTTTGCCATCTCTTGGATGCCCTGGTGAAGCCAACAACTGTGAGTACTATTCATTGCTCAGGATATCAGGAGGGAAGAAGATTCAGTGGCATTGGGCAGTAACAAAGCAGATAAAGTGGCTCGGGAAATGGCTATGCAGGAGCCTATCCTGGTTGCAGGCCTGCAAGAGACAGCCACTGAGAACTAGGATCGGACTAAGGGATGGCCTCACTTAGAATGTAAAACAGAAGAAAAGGCCCAAATTGCTTAAACGGAAAAAAAAAAAAAAAGACAATGACGCACTTGAGGGGAAAGCTATACTCCCCAGAGAACAAAGACTCACTTTGCCAAATACAGAAATGGACTCATTTAGGAGATAAAAAAAATTTTGTCCAAGTAGGTAAGTGTATGTAACAGACTTTAAGATTTTAGCCAGAGAGACAGTAGAAAATATAAGGTATGTCAATAAGTGAATACTTAGCAAGCAAACAGGGCAAAGAGACCTAGAGAGTTTAGTGAAAAGTCGAAGTGAACTTCACTGAGATAAAACCAGAAAAATATAATCACAAGTATCTCCTAGTGCTTGTAGATACTTTTTCAGGAATAGATAGAAGCTTTCCTCACCAAACGAGAGACGGCCTCTGCAATCATCAAGAAGATACTGGAAGAAATCTTCCCCAGGTCTGGAATGCCCAAGGTAATCTGGTCAGACAACGGCCCTACTTTCGTTGCCAAGGTAAGCCAGGGTGTGGCCAAGTATTTAGAGGTCGATTGGAAATTACATTGTATTTACAGACCTCAAAGTTCAGGACAGGTAGAGTAAATAAATAGAACTCTAAAAGAGACCCTGACCAAATTGACCATGGAGACTGGCACAGACTGGGTGGCACTCCTTCCTTCTTGCTCTCTTCAGAGCAAGAAATGCCCCTTCCAGATTCAGCCTTACCCCCTTTGAGATCTTTTATGGGGCCTCAGTTCCCCTGACTCTATTAGATGATGTTACTGAACCAACATGTCATAGTGCCATAGTAATAATGATTTGTGTGCCAGACTAAAAGACCTACAGGTGATACAGAAAGAAATCTGCTCACAGCTGACAGCAGCCTATGCCCTGGAGACCCCTGAGACATCTCATCAGTTCCAGGTCGGAAGCAGCTACACTGAGCCCAGACACTCGAGCATCGCTGGAAAGGACTGTACCTGGTGCTGCTGACCACCCTGACAGCCGTCAATTCTCAGCCCTCACCAGCCACATACTATCTGTTGGGGCTGAGAGCTGAGACCTAGAGGGACACTCAGATCTTCAAAAAGCTCCCTAGACTTACACATCAGATAAGTGGATACATCAGAAACTGACTGGGAGGTTGCTATAATGCTCACTTGAGGAGTGTGCTTTAGAAACAAGAATTTCATGTTTGCCCTCGTTCCATCGGGATAGGTGTGGAAATAGGCTTGATTTCTATTGCAAATGATGTAACATTGCATATGTTAGTACTCCTAACACTTCTTGGGACTGTGCCTCAGGGATCACAACCTGTATGAGTTTAGAAGTTCTGAAAGACAGTCATGACCTTGGTGTATAGGTTCAGATAGTGTCCAGATTGGAATCCTGATGCTAAAGACTTAGTAAGACACAAAAAAAAAGGAGTTGAGAATTACTTAGGGCTAAGGCTATCTAGGTGCTGCAAGGGCAGCACAAGGACATCTGCTGTTGCAATACAAGGCTTATAGAGAATTAAAAACTACCATTGACTCAGATATAAAAAGAGGGAAGGACTTTTTAGCTGACCTCCAAGAATACCTAACCTCCCTCTCAGAGGTAGTCCTTCAGAATATGAGAAGATTAGACCTGATATTCCTTAAAGGAGTCTGTGTGCTACACTGAAAGAAGAATGTTGCTTCTATGTAGACCATTTCAGGAGTAATTAAAGACTCCATGAATAAATTTAGAGAAAGGTTAGATAAAAGACAGAGAGACAGAGAAGCACATCAGGAATGGTTCGAGAGCTGGGTTAGTAGATCTCCTTGGATAACTACTCTGATATCTTCCCTTATGGGACCCTTCTTAGTTTTGCTTCTGCTTCTGATTATAGGTCCATGTATGTTAAAGAAACTAGTTAATAGGCTTGACTCCTACAAAAAGATAGAGACGCTTAACAAGGTTGGTTTGAGTCTTGGTTCACTCGGTCTCCCTGGATGACTACCCTACTCTCTGCTACAGCTGAGCCATTATTAATAATTTTCTTGGTTTTAGTTTTTGGACCCTGTGTGACTGAGACAACAGTACCAGTCAGTTAGGACAACTGGGGAGGCCAAATACAAGACTTGATATCAAAATTCTAAGATTAGAATTATTTAGTAGAAGGAGAAGGGAATGAAAGGAGAATTATACGAATTCTAGGTTTGGAGATACAAAATTAAAAGAATAAACCCCAAAAGGCCACAGACCGAGGGCTAAGCCCTACAGCCAGGACTAGCAGGCCATAAAGATAAAGGAGCATAGGAAACACTGTCTAGGCAGGACTGGCAAGCCATAAAGATAAGGAAAGGAATGCAGAACAGACCAGGAGTACCGGATCTGACTCACAGGCCACCTGGCAGGAAGAGATAAGCCCCCAGCCCCCGACATCCAGGACGCCCCAAACCTGCCAATGCGTGTAGCTATACCTTATTACCTCATCATGTGAAATAGCCAATCATATGTGAACATGTCTATGTGCCTCGTTTGAATCCACCAATCCCCGTAACTATGCATCTGCTTCTGTACGCCCGCTTCTGCTTCCCCAATCCCTATAAAAGCCCCATGCTGGAGCTGCTGGGCGCGCAAGTCCTCCGAAGAGACTGTGTGCCCGCAGGTACCTGTGTTTTCCAATAAACCCTCTTGCTGATTGCAAAAAAAAAAAAAAAAAAAAAAAAAAATTTAAAAGTACAAGGTTTGGACCCAGTCCTTCTATTGATGCCATTATAAATTTCTGAGTTGATTAAACATAGAAATTAGGGGCCAAATAACAAATTGATGGCTCTAAGTTTATTGCTTGAGTGCTTTCAAGATAATATATTAAGATAGTTAACAGGCAAAAGTCCAGATTACCTTATATAGATAGTTTTCAAACATGTCAGAAATCCACAAAATATAGCATTTAAAGTTATCTTTTGTTGAGGCATATCTGCTCCTAACAGTTCCCATTTGATAGATTTAATGAAGAAATTGAGCATCTCTACATGCAGGTGAAGTAATACTTTGTGGCTAGGCAGCCACTGGGCAGAAAGTGCCTATTTCTTCTACAGACTCATGCAGTCCAAAAAGGGACACTTTATGCAGAATAGTTGACTGATAATCTTTGCAAACCCATAATTATCAGCCCTTCAAGGTTTCTGCATTTCAAGAGTCTGTCAGTTGATTTGGGGCCAGAAAAAAGACTTGGGCTCACATGTTGCTAACAGAGGACTGTGCTAGTAGAGATTTTTCTCTACAACTTCCTCAGTTCTAGAAGCCATGTTAGGCTTCCTATGTTTATAGATATTTGATCAATCTCAGATTTCTGATGAGGTTGAAGATTGATTATAGTCTCCTAATCTACTGAGGCTGTTTAACTTAGAAAATACATATTTAATTAGATAGTTATCAGAGAGTATACAAGCTAGCCAGGATGTAACATAGATTGTAAGCCTTTCTTAAGCTGGAATAGATAACTAAATGTTCTGTTTAACTGATAAAATGTTAGACTGGGTATAAGGTGTATTTTATGCTTTTAAATTACAAAACGATAATAGTTGTGCTCAGCTTATATTTAAAAGAAACGTTTTGTTTTTTTAATTAGACAGAAAGGATGAAATGTAGGTTAATGTCATTATGTACGTGAAGGCAGGTACAGGACAGAATGAGGCCTATCATTGGACAAGAAGAAAGGATGGGCAGGAGAAACGTTTTAGAGGAGGAGAAGACTGGAGCAGGAGAGGAGGAGGAGCCAAGAGAACATGGAGGCAGATGTTAAGATTTCTCTCTGCACATTTACAGGTTGTTATGACTATTCTTAAGGGATGGATGTGTACAGGGCTTTGTATAATATCTAGATGAGAAAACTATATCTTATTTAGATGGACAATTATATCTTATCAATTGGATCAGAAGTTATTCTGTCTTTCATGTGGCAATGTAACTGAGTTCAAGAGAGTGTGTTGTGGCTGGACACACTGGGCCACCACAGAATTTGGGATGTGTATATCTGGCATAGTGGCAACCTGCCTTGGGAACTAGATGGGTAGAGAGATTGTTGCTGGGCTCAGAGAGTAGCCATAGGCAGTGGGATATGGGATTGAGTCTAGCAGGTGAGATACTTTGTTGACTGAGATGAAAATATCCCACAGATGCTATGTGGCCCTATGGTGCTGATGTCAGTATGAAATAAAAGAAAGTTTTTTTTTTTAATTTTACCATAACATATGTGTTCAAGGTTCTTCCCCACTTTTTCTTCTATTAGTTTCAGTGTGTCTGGTTTTATGTGGATGTCTTTGGTCCACTTGGACTTGAGCTTTGTACAAGGTAATAAGAATGGGTCAATTTGCATTCTTCTACATTCGGACCTCCAGTTCAACCAGCATCATTTGTTGAAAACGCTGTCATTTTTTTATTGCATAGTTTTAGTTCCTTTGTCACAAATCAAGTGACCATAGGTGTGTTGGTTCCTTTCTGGGTCTTCAATTCTATTCCATTGATCTACCTGCCTATCTCTTCACCAATACCATGCAGATTTTTATCATGATTGCTCTGTAATACAGCTTGAGGTCAGGGATGGTGATTTCCCCCAGAAGTTCTTTTATTGTCGAGAATTGTTTTCACTATCCTGGGTTTCTTGCTTTTCCAAATGAATTTGCAAATTGCTCTTTCTAACTCTATGAAGAATTGAGATGGAATTTTGATGGGGATTGCACTGAATCTGTAGATTGCTTTCAGCAAGATGGCCATTTTCACTATGTTAATCCTGCCAAACAACATTTTAAAGGGTAGGAACACAAAGAGAGGGGAATCTGGGGGTGAACTGCAGTATTATCCAATTGAATGTTGACATTATGCCTTAAACAAGAGAGTACCTTTTTCGTACTGGGCTATATCCAGGGCACCTGGCTTTAAGGTCATTAATTCATTTCTCCTAGACCTTAAGGTCCAGAGCTCAAAGTGCTAGGGGCGGGGGACAAAAATGGGGTCAGCTGCGTGTGGTTAATGAGAGATTGGCAGGCATTGGTCATGTATTTTTATAACATGTGCACCTTGTTTTAGATAACAGTGATTTCTATAATCTTTACTAGTTAACAGACAATAAAGAAAACATTTGGAGAAGTAGGATAATGAGATAGAAACTTGTTCCTAGGCCTGAGCACATAAACTTGTTTGACCCAGCCAGTAAGATGGAGAAGTTGTCCCTGAGATGGATAGACTCAGACAACTGTCTCCTTTCAAGTTGTCCCTGAGGGGTCTGGACTCAGGTTCCTGTTTACAATAGAAGCTGTTCCGACATTGGGAAGTTCCCAACTCCCCCAGGGATTTGGGACTTTGAAGTTAGTTTCTCCCTGTGATTAAATAGAGGCTGAAATGAAATAGTAGCACTTAAAGTAAGTTTCTTTTGTTTGTTCCCAACATAAGTTATTGGGCACTGAAATGACTCCATCTAGTTACACATTCCCAAGAAGAAAACATGAATGTAGAAGAAGAGCTATGTACAGAGGGTCTTAGTGAAGGGAGAAAAGAACTGACCAAAGGAAATGGGGGTGAAATGGCCAAATACATACATACATACAGAATACGCATGAAACATGAAACTGCTCCACCCACTGTCACAGAGTCTTGGTTCTAGACTTTCTCTGTGGTATCAGAGAACCAAACCTCTAGAGACTGCTCTGATTTCCATTTCTCAAAGAAGTGTCTTCTTCCTCTGAAAAATTGGAAGAACAAAATTGAGTGTCTCTGGCTTTGATTCTAAGGTACTTAACCTAAGACAAAAATGCTTAACATATGCTTCAAACACAACATTGCTTTTGCAAAACTTACAAAATTCTTCAGTGATTCTTAAATATTTTTTCCTTCATTTAACAAGACCTTATTTCTGGATATAGATTTGGGTTCTTTTTTTATACATTGTGCAAGGAATTTATTATCTTTCATGCCCCTTGGGAGTGTTTGTAGGGAGGCAGAAATATATAGAAAGAAAAATGTTATCTCTTTGTGATCAGAACAAGGAAATTAAATTGAAATATCATTTGAAGGATTTCTGAAATATAAGATTTTATGCTTATCATTGTAACTATACTTAAATATGATCATGATGAAAACTTTGGTTACTGCAATGTTTTTCTTCAAACAACTTAGGTTTGATTCACAAACTCTAAAACAAAGAGTTGTGATCCTACTGAGCATTAAATATTATTTATGCATACAATAAAAAACCCAAAGGTGGCACACACCATCACTGTATCCATTCAAAATATATACTCAAAAGTACAATATGGATGTTAATTAATTGATTAATTAATTAGCTAATATTTAAAAGAAAAATCAAAATTATACTCACAAAAATTGACACAAACATAAATAAAGAACAAATTTAGAATGATTAGTTAAAGGGAGTTCAATATAAAAATAAATATAGCAATATATTATATGTATATATATTAGAAAATGTTAACATAATTTAAAAAAATCAAAAAGCTATTGATGGCTGAATACAATGCCTGTAATCCCCACACTCAGAAAACTAGGGCAGGAAAGAGAGTCAGACTAGCCTGCCCACACAACATATGCTATTTTATCTGTCAACTTGCAAAACAAAATTTAAAAATCAACATATACTAGGAAATTCAAAAGCTATGTAAACATTTTAAAGGAAAACATACAAATAATTTGGAGTTAGCAGACAAAGAAAATGGAAGTTTGTGTTTAATTTGTGGTTTGGAAAATTCCATACTTAAAGATGCCAGTTTTGTCCAAACTAATCTTTGCAATCTCAGTCACAGTTCCAGGCTTTATTTTTCAAAACACCAGGAGAGTGATGCCAAATTTACAGGAACAAGAAAAGGGCCAAGAGTAAGCACACTGCTCTTTGAGTGTAGGAAGGAAAAGGAGCCAGCTCTCCTATCAGACTGCAGACCTGTTACTAACTAAGCCTGACTGATGCAAGAAGGGTGAGGCAAGAGCAAAGCCACATGTGCACATTTGACTTAAGCTGTTGCTTTAGGGCAATGGGGAAAGAATGTGCTTTCCAACAAATGATACTGAATTCATCAGATACCCACGTGGGGAAAAGGAAATCTTGACTACTGTCCAGACTCCATGTGTAAATTTCCATTATGAATAGGTTACTAGGCTACATTGAGGCACACAAATGCACAGGCAATAATACTAAAGGTTGCCAGATTGTGCTGCACAAAATTTAAACACTTTCATTTATCAGAAGATACTATTGAAAATGAACATATGTGCCCCATGACCTAGTAATTTCATCCCAAGTATTCATCCAGCTAAATGTGTGCAGGGCACCTGAAGCCATGTGTGCAAGGGTTTAAACCGAACTTATTCACGTGTATCTCAGCAACATTTTAATAATTAAGCATGATTTATTCAAACCGTGGAAAACTGCAGAAAGTAATGTGGATTAATTTACAAACAGTATTTTCTAAAGTAGCAAAATATAAAAGAATCCTAGGACATAGTTCTATTTATGTGAAATTCCTAGGTAGCAAAGCCTAAACTAGAGTGCTACAATATTTTGAAGAAGAGGAAGAAAGACAGAACTAGAAAAAGACAGAAGGTGGATATCTGAAAGAGAATGTTCTGTCTTTTTACCCAGGGAGTGGCTACATACTCTCCACTTTGTGGCAGTGTTTAAACGATGCCTGAAATTTTGTTTTATTTTTTGGTTCTGTATTTTGAAACAAGCTGTCCCTATGTAATGCAGGCCATCCTCCAATTTGCAGTTTGCCTACCCCATCCCTGAGCTCTGACTGAGATTGCAGCAAGTGCCACCACATGCAACTACACAGACAGATTTTAATAGTTCCATATCAGTGTAGTTCATCACTGTGGTGGTTTGAAAGAAAACGGCCACAACAGGCTCAAAGAGAGTGGCACTATTTGACAGATTAAGAGTTGTGAACCTAAGGGAGGAAGTGTGCCACTGAGGTGGATGGGCTTTGAGGTTTCAAATAACCCATTCAAAACCCAGAATCTCTCACCTTCTGCTGCCTGTGGATCCAGATCTCGAACTCTCAATTCCTTCTCCAGCACCAAGACCACCATGCTTGCCACCTTACTTACCACCAGGCTGACAATAGCCTAAACCTCTAAAACTGCAAGCAAGTCCCAACTAAATGCTTTCCTAAATGCGTTCTTTTATAAGAGCTACCTTGCTCATGGTTTCTCTTCACAGCAATAGGACATTGACTCAGATTCATTCTCTCTCTCTCTCTCTCTCTCTCTCTCTCTCTCTCTCTCTCTCTCTCTCTAACACACACAAACACACACACACACAAACACACACACACACACACACACACACACACACACAAACTTTGATTACACTCATTAGTAAGTCCTTCATAATTTGTTGTTTGTTTTTGATCTTACGAGTCAGTCTGGGAGCTTTCCATCATTTACTCAACAAATGTTGAGCTTCTACTTTATATTAGATTCACAGTAAATGCTAATGAAGTACAGCAAGGGATCTGATTCAAGGGCTTTTTATCATTAAATCCATGTCTTTCTGATGAGATATATACAATACTATACCAAAAGATAGTTTCCACTATACTGTAGTGTTATCAATTAATTAACGGATTGGATTTGTAAAACTGTTGATGGTGAGTAAAGTAACCTTTTGCAGGGAATAGCACACTAACCATTTGACAAATTTTCTCTTGTTAAATTTACTACTTCTTTCAAATGGATTCTTCGAAAAACAACCAAGAAATGTTAGTGTCCCTTTACTGATATTTCTTCCTGTGATAGAACTGAAGCCACTTAATTTCACATTTCAGTGAGTATATGTCAGGGAGTATACTTCAGTGAGTATTATCACACTGGTAATAAGAAAACACACACTGCCCACTCTCTCCCTACTTATTCAATATAGTTCTTGAAGTTCTAGCCAGAGCAATCAACAAAAGGAGGTCAAGGGGATACAGATCGGAAAAGAAGAAGTCAAAATATCACTTTTTGCAGATGATATGATAGTATATTTAAGTGATCCCAAAATTCCACCAGAGAACTACTAAAGCTGATAGACAACTTCAGCAAAGTGGCTGGGTATAAAATTAACTCAAATAAATCAGTAGCCTTCCTCTACACAAAAGAGAAACAAGCCGAGAAAGAAATTAGGGAAACGACACCCTTCATAATAGACCCAAATAATATAAAGTACCTCGGTGTGACTTTAAACAAGCAAGTAAAAGATTTGTACAATAAGAACGTCAAGACTCTGAAGAAAGAAATTAAAGAAGACCTCAGAAGATGGAAAGATCTCCCATGCTCATGGATTGGCAGGATTAATATAGTAAAAATGGCCATTTTACCAAAAGCGATCTACGGATTCAATGCAATCCCCATCAAAATATCAATCCAATTCTACAAAGAGTTAGACAGAACAATTTGCAAATTCATCTGGAATAACAAAAAACCCAGGATAGCTAAAACTATCCTCAACAATAAAAGGACTTCAGGGGGAATCACTATCCCTGAACTCAAGCAGTATTACAGAGCATTAGTGATAAAAACTGCATGGTATTGGTACAGAGACAGACAGATAGACCAATGGAACAGAATTGAAGACCCATAAATGAACGCACACACCTATGGTCACTTGATTTTTGACAAAGGAGCCAAAACCATCAAATGGAAAAAAGATAGCATTTTCAGCAAATGGTGCTGGTTCAACTGGAGGTCAACATGTAGAAGAATGCAGATCGATCCATGTTTATCACCCTGTACAAAGCTTAAGTCCAAGTGGATCAAGGACCTCCACATCAAACCAGATACACTCAAACTAATAGAAGAAAAACTATGGAAGCATCTGGAACACATGGGCACTGGAAAAAATTTCCTGAACAAAACACCAATGGCTTATGCTCTAAGATCAAGAATCGACAAATGGGATCTCATAAAACTGCAAAGCTTCTGTAAGGCAAAGGACACTGTGGTTAGGACAAAATGGCAACCAACAGATTGGGAAAAGATCTTTACCAATCCTACAACAGATAGAGGCCTTATATCCAAAATATACAAAGAACTCAAGAAGTTAGACCACAGGGAGACAAATAACCCTATTAAAAAATGGGGTTCAGAGCTAAACAAAGAATTCACAGCTGAGGAATGCCGAATGGCTGAGAAACACCTAAAGAAATGTTCAACATCTTTAGTCATAAGGGAAATGCAAATCAAAACAACCCTGAGATTTCACCTCACACCAGTGAGAATGGCTAAGATCAAAAACTCAGGTGACAGCCAATGCTGTCGAGGATGCGGAGAAAGAGGAACACTCCTCCATTGTTGGTGGGATTGCAGACTGGTACAACCATTCTGGAAATCAGTCTGGAGGTTCCTCAGAAAACTGGACATTGAACTGCCTGAGGATCCAGCTATACCTCTCTTGGGCATATACCCAAAAGATGCCCCAACATATAAAAAAGTCACGTGCTCCGCTATGTTCATCGCAGCCTTATTTATAATAGCCAGAAGCTGGAAAGAACCCAGATGCCCTTCAACAGAGGAATGGATACAGAAAATGTGGTACATCTATACAATGGAATATTACTCAGCTATCAAAAACAATGACTTTATGAAATTCGTAGGCAAATGGTCAGAACTGGAAAATATCATCCTGAGTGAGGTAACCCAATCACAGAAAAACACACATGGTATGCAATCATTGATAAGTGGCTATTAGCCCAAATGCTTGAATTACCCTAGATGCCTAGAACAAATAAAACTCAAGACGGATGATCAAAATGTGAATGCTTCACTCCTTCTTTAGAAGGGGAACAAGAATACCCTTGGCAGGGAATAGAGAGGCAAAGATTAAAACAGACACAGAAGGAACACCCATTCAGAGCCTGCCCCACATGTGGCCCATGCATATACAGCCATCCAATTAGACAAGATGGATGAAGCAAAGAAGTGCAGGCTGACAGGAGCCGGATGTAGATCTCTCCTGAGAGACACAGCCAAAATACAGCAAACACAGAGGCGAATGCCAGCAGCAAACCACTGAACTGAGAATAGGACCCCCGTTGAAGGAATCAGAGAAAGAACTGGAAGAGCTTGAAGGGGCTCGAGACCCCATATGTACAACAATGCCAAGCAACCAGAGCTTCCAGGGACTAAGCCACTACCTAAAGACTTTACATGGACTGACCCTGGACTCTGACCTCATAGGTAGCAATGAATATCCTAGTAAGAGCACCAGTGGAAGGGGAAGCCCTGGGTCCTGCTAAGACTGAACCCCCAGTGAACTAGATTGTTGGGGGGAGGGCGACAAAGGGGGGAGGCTGGGGAGGGGAACATGCATAAAGAAGGGGAGGGAGGAGGGGGATGTTTGCCTGGAAACCGGGAAAGGGAATAACACTCGAAATGTATGTAAGAAATACTCAAGTTAATAAAGAAAAGAAAAGAAAAAAAAAAGAAAACACACACACACATTTAAATAATTTAAATAAACGAGTGGGGCAGGGGAGATTCTTCCATCTTGTCTCAGCTAGACCCATCTTTGGTTTAACTGACTCTCCTCTTTTCTACTTCTCCTGTGAGAAGTCCGATGGGAAAGTACACAATCCTGCTCTAGAGACTTAGAGGTGAAGTACCCAGTGTAGGTTTTGACTTCTGTTAATCCGCTTGCTTGCTTTAGCTCCCCCTGCAACGGTCAACCAAGATGCCATTTTTTCTGTGTTCTTTGCCTTTAAAAGTTCCTGTAAAAAACATTCAAGTTTACTCTATAAGAAATGTTCTCCAGGGAATCACTGACTGGCTTAACACAGACTCTAAATGTGGACTTTGGTCATGCTTCATGGTCTTTCGGTCTCTACCCCGTAACATTATATAATACATATCCTGTCCCCTGTGCACCCTCTCTAAAAATGCACTTATCTACACAAACAGAAGAGGGCAGTCTTGAGTCAAGGAAAAAATATGACACTCCTCACTACATAATTTTCATAACATGTCATTCAACTATAGTCTGAATATTTTACACAGTTAAGCATGGAGGCAAGGGTGCCTTTAAAATCTATTAAAAATTTTTCAAAAAAAAAATGAACTCTAAATCTAGACACTAAAAAAGCCTGAGACTATGAACATGGGGAAATTTGAGAGTGAATAATGAAGTCTGAGACATATCTTGAGAAAACGGCAGGAGGGGAGCAGTAAGAACAACACTTCTCAGCTGCTGAGAACCCTGCGAGCAAGCAATCACAGGCCATGCCTGCAGCCCAGATAGTGACGTCACGAATGTGTCGGGATGAGAAAGATGCTGAGTTGTGAGTTAGCACAGCGTGAAAAAAAGACATGTATCATTGTCTTAAACCAGGAAATAAATTTATAGAAATAAATTATTCTTCCCAGAAATGAAAGAAAACAAGTTGCCTGCAAGGTAAAGTACAATATGAGCATAGAAACTCCAGACTATAAGAACAGCCTAGAAAACAAAAGCAAAATACAGGGTGAAAAGGTCACATAAAACAGAAACAGAGAAAGCGAAGAAGCCTAAAACATGTGCAATTGGAGTCTGTAAAAAATAGTTGGGTAGAAATTTTATTTAAACCTATGACCCAAAAAAGTATTTCAAAAATAAAATAAGTCCTGAATCTAGATATTGAAATTGCCTAGGAATATATACCTGGGAAAGCAAACAGCAAATGAGGAGAACTGAGATGGTTGGTTCTTTAACATTTCCAAAGAGAGAGAGGAGAGGGAAAGGGGTGAGAAGGAAAGAGAGGAGAGAGGGAGAGAGGAAGGGAGGGAGGGAGGGTTGAATCAAGTCATCCATTAAAAAAAATGCATAAAGGAGCGTTTAAAATCTTGAGAACAACATACAAATTAATAGAGTATATACATATTTTGACTATATTCATGTGTGTACTGGGGTTTCAGATATGGGGTGCAGGGAATGAAGTCCAGGCTTCCTGTGTGCTAGGCAAGCACTTTACCAACTGAACTACATCCTTAGAACCTCAGTGGAACAATACATTTAAAGAAACTCTAAACCATGGATTCAACACCCCAACAAGTATGCTTTCAACATAATATTTTATTATTTGGGAATTTCATGTAATGAACCCTGAACATACTTACTTCCTGGGCTATCCCCCTCCTTCCCCATCTCTGAAACCTTCCCTCCCCCACCCATCTCCCAAAAAGCAGAAGAAAAAGAAAAGAACAATACACCAAGTCTGCAGCATGGCCAAACCCCCCAGTGGCCAGCCCCTTAAAGAAAACTGAGACCCAGCAACACCCCCACCCCACTCCCCCACCCCAGCTAGACACCATCATCTGGGAGGAGCTACATACACTTCAGCATCCGTATCTTACTTAAAGAATGAACTGCATAGAAAAACACTCAAGAGTCAGGGATTTAGAGAAAGTACTTTTGGGCCATTCCTGTAGAATTTAGCAGGTGAACTTCACAACCTGATTGCAGAAACTTCACAGCAGAAGCGCATCCGTGGAAGTAAAGTGTGTAACTGTAAGCCTATATAACAAACGTCCTTTCCTAATCCTTTAGTGTGCAGATATAGATCACGAGACTTCTCCAGGAGCAACTCATCACAGCCCCTTTTCTATAACTGTCTGCGTGTCTATGTCTTCACCTATCTGTCCTGTTTTCCTGGACAAAGCCTACTTACACATTGTCTCTGAACATAGTTTGTAGTTGTATCCTTGTCCTCATAATGCAGCTTGTCCTTACATAGGGTTATGGGGTGTCCCCTTCCACTCCTCCACATGGCACGGCTACTCAGGGAGGCATGATGCAGGAAACTGACTGTGATTACCCCATGCCCTCACCAGGCAAGGAACAACCGGAACTAGTTTGGGGGTCCCTGGGCCTGTGACGAGGCCAGAGCCACCTGGTTCTCAGGCTCTTGAACATACCAGGCAATGCTGGATGCCTTGGAAGAGCTGAGAATGAAATTCCCACTCCCACCCCTCACCCCCAGGCTGGATCTAGCCTAGGCTGAGGGGAAAAGAGGGGAGCTCTGGCTGGTCCCGTGGGGATAGTCCCTGGCTTGACGGTTATAGGCTTGGTTTTGGGCTTGGCTTAGTCTTGGTGTCAGTCGAGGCTGGCAGAGCAGAGAGGCCTTCTACAGATTTGACAGCAGCTCTATAGGCCAAGGCCTTCTCCATGGCTAAGAGGCAGTCCATGGTTTGAAGGCATCTATTCTCATAGCGGAAAGTGGATAAGTAAAACATACCCCATTTCTCAGGGCAGGCTTGAAGTTAAATACCTTTTGCAGGGGGCAATGTCTATAAAGGAAAACTTATTGGTAAAGCCCTCTAATCCTTTAGGTACCTCATTAAAATGGAGCTCTCTCTTGAGCCTATGTGAGCACAGGTCATGTCCTCCACATGTGGACAGAATTGGGTTGTTGCCCTTGCATGACTGATGGCCACAAATCTCTGGAGCACTGAAGCTGATGACAGGAGCCTGGTGCCCTGGAATCGGGAGAAACTCCTACTGTCCATTCAGGGTCTCCAGGGTTTCGGGCCTTAGCTCAACTAGGAACCAGGCAACCTTTCACTGTCCCACATCCTTTAACGACCAACCCAGCACTGCTCACATCTTAAGCCAGTGCACTGGGAATGTCTGTATGTACCCTGGATATCTGTGCCCTGGGGTTCTACCAACCACTGGATGTCTGGATGCACATTTCCTTGTGTCCTTCTTTACTTACTTTGATTTGAAGTGTTTGGTATTTTTTTTCTAATGATTTTGGAAATTGTTCTTTAGTTGGTTAGCATAGTTTAGTACAAATCCTTCACATCACTTTCCATTAATTTCTAGAGTTAAATTATTTTCTTGCTGCCTCTCAAAGTAGAGCAATAACTACAAAAGATTTTCCTCTTCCTCTCTGCTCTCTCATTTCCTTCTCGCCCTTGTCCAGTCACATGCCACCTCTGTCCAGGTCATGAGCACCTTCCTTGTCAGTGTTAATTCTGCCTTAACTTAAAATCATGGTTGGTCTTTTCACCATTGCTAGTCATAGACTATAGGTCTTTGTCATTAGTTTTATATTTGTAGAGTAAAACTAGCTACGTTTTAAAGTTAGGGCTAGCAGATGATTAACTAAAAGGCCTTTCTTGTGTCCTCAGTATGTTAGTTTTGAGTTGTAATTATGATTTTGTTTTGTTTGTTTGTTTGTTTCTATGTGTGAGTGTTTGGCTTGCATGTACATCTGTTTATCGAGTATTTGCAGTGCCCTCAGAGGCCAGAAGAGGTCACTGCATTCCCTAGCTCTGGATTTACCATCAATTTTAAGTTGCCCTGTGGGTGGTGCCCTGCATCTTCTGGAAGAGCACTCAGTGTGATCGACCACTCTGCCCAGAGGTCAGACCATATTAATTTTATTCTCTCAGTAAAGATACCGTTCTGTGTCTTGTACGACCAAAAAGAATCCTGACTTTTATTCTCTTTTACGATGTATTTCTTCTGATTATCACTGCTTTGGGGAAGCTTTTACTTCATCTTTGAGCTGTGCAAACTGTTCCAGAGTATGACAGGGTGGGTCCATGATAGGTCAGATCTCCATCCTTGGCCCTGAACATATAGTTCTTATACTTGCCTCAATTCCTTCTTCCTGTATTCCTGAGGTGTTTGCTAATGGTTGGTTATATTTTTTTAAGCCACCATACATATAACTCAACATTTATTGAGAGAGGATTTCACTGTGTAACTCAGGCTAACTTCAAACTCACAGTGATTCCCCTGCCTCAGCCTTCTAAACGCTGAGATTTCATGCATTAGCCACAAAGCCAGACTACCATTTCTAATTGCTTTCCATTTCTACTTGTTTAGCTTCCTGCTCTGCATTTTACAGGAGCCCCTGAAGCACTCGTTCCCCTGATGCTTCCCAGATTATTCTGCTGGTCCAACTGCTGTTGGTCTGCTCTGGTAATGAGATTCATAGAAAGAATGAATCCTTAATCAATGGCTATTATGACACCAGTTTTTGTATTTTTATGTCTTTTGTTTGGTCTATGAACTCTGTTTATGTTGATTTTCTTGTGGGATTACTTCCCTCCGGTATTGAGGAGGTCTAAGTGATAGGCTGATCTCTACAAATATAATCTCTCATCAAACTGTGCGTTTGCCCTTTGGGGCTTTGCCTCAACTTGTCTTAGAAATGAGTGGAAGAGGCTGCATGTGTTTCCATTTAAGTGAATTAGTGGCATAGAACATTGTGTGAGAATGTCTGCTTTCTCTTAAGACCACCAGGCACCCTCAGGCACCACAACTCCAGCTGACACACTGATAAGGTCTTGGCACAAAGACCTGGGCTATTCCATGTCTGACACATTGCAGTGCTCCTGCTGTAGTTCTGAAACCAGCCCTGGGTCGCCTCACCTCAGGCACTCTCCTGAACTCTCCATCTCTGCCCACAGGAACACTGGCACTTTAAACCCAGATTCTACTCCCTTACCCAAAACTTTCCAGTGAGTAAGTTCTGTGTTCTCATAGGTCAAATTGTAAAATAAAGAAGTAGAAATAAAGGCCTCTTTGTATCCTTGACTTTTGCTTAGAAAGACAGACAGACAACCTGGTTCAAATCTAGATTTGACCATTTTCTTCCATACATGATCTTGGTCTCATTATTGAATCTCTGTACCTCAGTTTGTCACTTGTTCAGTGTGAATAAGAGTAACCTAGATCTCAGAATGAATGGGATCATAGCTTATAAAATGGAGGTTACCAGGACTGCCACATAAGTAGCACAAGGAGTATTGGGTTTATTAAAATCCTAATTCATAGACTTTGTGGCTGCACTCTTATTCTGAAATTTGAAACTCATCCCATACATGGATCCAACATTAAAAAAAATGAGTATGAATGGGAAGATTCACAGAACCTGAAAAATTTAGGGATGGTAAAAATTCTAAATAAGGAATTTCTCTTTTCTTGTGATTGTAAATTGAAGATATATATTCTACTGGCTCAGTTCCTTGGCTGAATTTTTAAATCTTTCACTGATTTAGAATCCATTCACACAGCACGTTTCATTTCAATGTACTTGGTGTTTACAGCATGGTGTCAGGTGTTGGGATTAAATATACTCATACAGATGCAAAAATATATGAGAATAATTTTCTATTGGTTTGTACATAAAAGTCACTTTGGCTGTGAACATTTTTAAGAATGTATTTCCCCTTCAGAACTATAAACTTGATTTTATAGTTCTCTAAAAATCCAACACAAAATAAATGCTCTAGAATATGAATGTTGCCCAAAAGAAGTTGAAGGGGGAAAGTGGGATGGTTATGAGCAAAATTATAGACATGTGTGAAGCTCTCAAAGAAACAGTAAAAATATCTGCTTAGGTCATGTGACTGTTGCTCTTTATACATTAACTATTTCGGTAGCTGCTTTCATCCTGATATCTTCCTCAAACTTTTGTTTGTAAAGTTTGTTGGCATGTCTTTTTTCAGTAACATTGTAATTCTTGAGTTTCCTTCCTATGGTAAAGAAAGTATCTTTCTATCTCTGTTTCTCCATATCTCTTTATCTCAGTCTAATCTCTGTCTATGTCTGTCTCTATGTTTCTCTGTGTAATTCTTGGGTTTACTTCCTATGTCTATCTCTGATTCTCTATATCTCTTTGTCTCTGTCTAATCTCTCTCTCTGAATCTATCTCTGTGTCTCTCTGTGACTCTCGATTTCTGACTTTGCTTCTGTCTCTGTCTCTCTCTGTCTCTCTCTGTCTCTCTCTGTCTCTCTCTGTCTCCCCCACCCCGTGTGTGTGTGTGTGTGTGTGTGTGTGGTGTGTGTGTGTGTGTGTGTGTGTGTGTGTGTGTGTGTGTGTATCAAAGGACAACTTCAAGTGTTGGAACGTTGGTGGGTCTTTTGTTGTTTCTCACTGCCCTGAGAGCTTCCAGAAACTCTCCTCAATTTCCTGCATCACAGTAGAAGAAGCACTGGACTCCAGGGGCACCTGCTGTGTGTTGAACTCTCTGTGTATTCTGGGCATCTTCACACTTGCGTGACAAGTACTTTCCCCGTGGTGCCATCTCCCCAACTCTCATTTTCTTTCTATATCTACAACTTCCACCATTTCTCATAAATTCTAAAGGAAATCATCTTATTGTCATATTTGACTAGTTATAAATTCTAATGTGTTATGTTTGCTTCTTGACCACCTTTAAAATCTATTTAGTCTTATATTCCATTTGTATTGCTCTGGCACTTTAATATC